>NW_024091194.1:0-21569 GCF_014356525.2 Nilaparvata lugens | reverse complement strand
CTTTTGTAGTGGAGTTTTGAGGCTACAATAAAAATTGTGCGAAATTCAAGTTTCTAGGCTTGTAGTTTGGGCTGTGGTGTGATTCCAGTCTGTAGGGCTTAGCCTTATAAGTATAGAGGAGATAATTCTATAATCTGATTTTCACTCTAATATTGGTGTACGAAGGAGGCTCCTTTCCCTTTTATATTATCCTTGAAATGCAAAATTTCCAAAACTTAGTACATACGTTGACGCAAAATTGGAAAAGGAAATACCTTCAAATTTCATCGAAATCTATTGCTGCGTTTCGCCGTAAATGCGGAACATAGATATAAACATAAATAAAGAGATATGCAAAACCGTCGACTTTAATCTTAGACCTCATTTCGCTCGGTCAATTAACGACTCGATATTAATTTAAAAGATTAATATCCTAAAAATTGGGGGCTCGTTCAGAATAAAAGGAGAGGATTCAACAAGGATTTGAAGTTGGAAGGTATGACAGAATATTATATAAATATTTCAAACTTGGCAAGGACAAGGAAATGCGAATGACTAATTTTCTAGCCAGAGAATTAATGTTGTCTTGCCCATTAACCCTACAGTAGTTCAACTTCCCAAGACGATAATCGAATCAGAGGATTATAATTAAGAATTCTAAAAAGTTTATTGGAACGTATTAAAACTGAACGGGAAGTGAAGAAATAATCAATAGAGGAAGATTAGAACGTGAAGAGAGAATTGAACAGAACGAGATATTGATAGAGAAAAATTAGAACGAAAGCTAGAATAATTGAAGAGAAAAATTAGAACTGGAAGAAAGAATTAAATGAAAGAACGTGAATTTGATTGAAAGATTGGAACTCAAAGCTTCAAAGAAACTAATAATACAATACCATCTCTAGTAGAAGCATAATGATTCCTAAAACTTATGAAACATTTCAATAATATGAATGATGATATCAGTATATTCGCAGCCTTGTTCGAAGAAAAATAGCGGAAACAATATCTCAAAAGAGAATTGGGTCTCATTCATAATGGGATTATTACCATGAGGAATTGTAAATTTAATTGGAAGAGAGCCTGACACACAAGCAAACGATTACGATAATATTAAAGGTACGTTCAAACTCAGCCCAGAACATTTTCGTCAAAATTTGCTTTTCACAAAAAGGAACTTCTTCTACTTGGCTAGATTTCGCATTTGAACTTAATAACTATTTCAGATTAAAAGGCTTGGAAGTCATTAATTTATTATGAAGATCTAAAGGAGTTTATAGTCGATCGAATTAGGCGAATGATACCAAACAAGGTTCGTGAACACTTCATTGATGACCTACCAAAAATATCAAAAAAGAAAAACTTGTGATCAAGTTGGACGAGTATGAGGCATCCAGATACAAGTTGGATTCAAAATGTCGGTTCCAAGATTGGGGACCCAAAGTTTGACTCGACAAAAAAAATCTTATTGTTATTTGAATAGGACCCAATCATACTATCATCTAATTCCCTTTTGAAAGTAATGTTCGGCTGTTTATATTGTAATATTACATTTTTCTCGATTAAAATCGAATCTTCAATTCAAGATCTATAAAACTTGATAGTAAATATCAGAGTGATCGCATAACAGACAACTTTTTGACTGAGAATTTATCGTAAATAATTGTGTTGCATGTTCCATGGTGTCACCGAGGCTGAGTTGACAGAATTAACAGATAAATGATTATTTAAATATAGAGGACATATAATTTAAAATAACAGTTTCGAAATAAAGTTTTATTGAGAACAAATGTAAAATGTAAATTCTAAACTTGTATTTATAATTTTTTGGTGACGTGTTCATGAAGTCATCACTGATTTTGAGGTGTGGTTTGCTTCGGACTTGTAGCTTCCTCTCTAAAAATGATGGCTGGCTATGTGTTCTGGTTTTGTGTTCTCTGAATATTTTTCTGTTTAAGTGAATTTTTAATGTTTTAAATTGATTCTTGAACAGTTTATGGTGTTCTAATTTTGTATAAATTGATTTGTGTGTCTACAAGCCTATAGCCATTGTTTTTCAACTATATAAGTGGATAAGTATTTAGCTCGAATGATTTTAGATGCTTAGTGTGTAAGGTATTGTTTTGTATATTGCCAAAATCCTTCTGAAGATTATAAGTTGGTTTGCTCTGAAAACTGGATTTCTCATTTATAAGCAATAGATCCATTCATAGTTTATCAAGAATCTACTATTTTGGAGCCGATAACTTTCCTTAGGTTAATAGTGAGAAATGCTATCCAACCGATTTAGGAGAAATTGGTAGCACGGCATTATACAACTAGAGAAGCATTACAAATTGAAGAATCTTTATGCGAAATTACAAGTTAATCAGCTCTGTAGTTTAGACGTGATGATTCATGAAACATAATTTCCCTATCCGTTTAAAGCCAGCTCTTTACTTTATTATAGTATAGATAGAGCTTTTTGCTCTTATCAAAGCCAGTACTTTTGATGAGAACAGAAAACTGTATCTAATGAACCTTAAAAATATCAGTCTTCTGGAGCACAAAATCAATCCAGTTACCTCAGATTGAACATAAAATGTAACAAATTCGGACACAAGTCAACAGAGTGCAGATTTAGAGGCGGAGGTACAATAAGAATAAGAATATTGATGATGGAAACAACGAAAATATTCGACATCATTGAAAAATTCAAGATGGCGGTCATTATTGACAGAAATTTTTATGTTGCTTGCTATTCAGTTATTGTGAGAGGTATCGGATGGTTCCATCACCAAAGTGTATAGAATCAACCGAACTATGATCTTGGAAAGAATCGTCTCATTTCGACCACTCTTTTCATGATATTCAACTTCAAAACTTGAACATACATTTTTTGGGGACAATATTTCACTTTCCACCCTGTAAATGTATTCGCAGTGGACATACACTAGAGATATTGGTACAGTGTTTCAGAATATTTCCAAGCTTTAAAATGAGATCTGGTGGAGGCGTAAGTACATATTCCACGGCTGGAGCGTCGTCAGAAAAAGAGAAAAGTACTGTTTTCAAAAGAAAACATGCTTTTCCACCAAATGCCAATCCCAACAATTACAAAACCGTGTAATTCATGACTCCTTGAAGGTACAGACTTGGAAATGGTATCAATCTCTTTGTAATGATGTGAAGAAAGAAATTACCCATGATGACAATCTTAAAAATGTTTGTCATCATGAAAAAACAAAATGGTGGCAAAAAAATGTCGATTTTCAAGAAATCGTATGTAATTCTAATAAGTCGAGAATATCGGAACAATTCAGCCATCCAAAAGCTCCAAAATAATCATACTACAATATTCGAAAGATTCATCTAGTTCCCACAACTTTTACTATGGTAAATATAACTTAACACTCTTGAAATAAGATTTTTGGAGCTGAAATCACATTAATATCTGTTCTATTTTTGGTTTTGAAAATATGAACATATTTAAGAACTGTAAACCCTGTGAAGTGACAACTAAAAGACTTAACCTATTTCTTTAGTAGCCGTTAAGGAAGAAAAGACATCAATTGTCGTACACAATGGACAGTACCAATTTTATAAAGTCCCTTTTAGTCAAGTCAACGAAAGATTATAGAGGGAAAGGTTTGGAACACAATTTTTTTCAACTCCACAGCTCTTTCTAAGGATAGTGAGAGGATTAACATATTAAAAGTCCTCACCCCTACCACCTGTGCTAAAGGGGTGGTGTGATTGAAAGTACCATTTTTTTTCATTTTTCGCACATATATATTGTCACAAAGTGAATTTTTGTGACGGATGGAGAGCCGTTGTCTAGTGTAAAATTTAGCGAATTTATTCTGTTTTAGAATTAGAATAGGTCGACGACTTCCAGATATATCTTGTTGGACTTGTAGTAGTGTATACACATCACACCATCGTCGCCAATCCCTATAAATCAGCAGCAGCCGTATCATCAAACGATAAGCTGCTACCGAGTCGAGTCGGTATCATTCTTCTTGTAATTTCTGGTGAGAAATATTGTTTACCGGCCTGATTTAGTGTAGCAATTAGTATAATTGTCATCATTAGCTGCACCCTTAGCATCAGCACTAGTGGATTCAAACCCTGTCACATGACCAGTGGCGTGATCGTCTGTTCAGACTCCATTGGTCAGGAATCTCTTTTCCCCCGGCCTCCTAATTTCCAGCGACCCGGTGCAGCTTCAAGAAGACCAGAGAGAAGCAGTAGTTCGGTGAACGGGTTCATGTACGGCTGCGTTCCGAGTGGCGCTCCTAATAGTGGTGTACTAGAGGGTTAATATTCTATTCTGTATTTTAGTGAATGAATATTGTATGTCGAATTGCCGACTGTATTTGAAGGTGGATTCTCCTGGGGGATTTTCTTTCTGTCGGTTATTTTTCCTAAATTCGTATCACTGGGGGTGAACGAGTTATCCTTGGTTTTGAAACCTGTAAGGGATCTCAAGTTTTGCTACAAATAGTTGAGTGGGGAATTTAGCTAGGCTCTTATAGCGGGTTATTTTAGAGTACTTAATTTATAAGTCTCGACTCTGTCGCTTCACGACATTCAAGTTTAATACGGGAAGTGGGGATTGGTTCGCTATTCTCCGTATCAGTATCCACGTCGATTCAGGTAATTGTATGTCAGGACTGGTAGTCCGTATATTTTCCTTCCCTGTAGTAAGTGGCCTTCAGTTTAAAGAGTAATTCTTCTCCATTGAATTTTTATTCTTGTAGGGAAATCCCTGTCCTTTTAAGAATAGTTTTCTCGATTTTATCCTTGTAGAAATTACTATCATTTATGGTATTTTCCTTGCTTAGTTTCCATACCATTGAGTGGCCCTGTATTTTAAATTCGCTTAGCAGTTTCTGACTTGCTGTAATTCCAAGTGGGAAAAGCCCAATCCTTTCCTAGAGAACTCAGGTGCAGCTTGAGCTCGTCCTTGTCGAAGTTTCTAGACTGTGACATCCTTTCTCTTTCTCTCTCTTAACTTTCCCTATTCTATAATCCTTCTAGCTCTCAGATACAGCTTGAGGACTTCCTCGCCGAAGTTTAGACTGCGGCATCCTTTCTCTTCTCTCTCTCAACTTTCCCTATTCTAAAATCCTTCTTGCTCTCAGGTACAGCTTGAGAACGTCCTTGTTGAAGTCACAGACTGCAACACTTCCTGCTCTCAGGTACAGCTTGAGAACGTCCTTGTCGAAGTTCCCAGACTGCGACGCTTCCTGCTCTCAGGTACAGCTTGAGAACATCCTTGTTGAAGTCACAGACTGCAACGCTTCCTGCTCTCAGGTACAGCTTGAGAACGTCCTTGTTGAAGTCACAGACTGCAACGCTTCCTGTCTCAGGTACAGCTTCAGAACGTTCTTGTTGAAGTCACAGACGGCAACGCTTCCTGCTCTCAGGTACAGCTTGAGAACATCCTTGTCGTAGTCCCCAGACTGCGACGTCCTTTTCTTTCTCTCTCAACTTTCCCTATTCTAAAATCCTTCTAGCTCTCAGGTACAGCTTGAGGACTCCCTTGCCGAAGTTCCTAGACTGCGGCATCCTCTCTCTTTCTTCCTCTTAATTTTTCTCACCCTGTTCAGCGCGAGATCTCAGTTCCAGACTAGAGATCGTCCCCGTCGCGGTCCTCAGACCAGTGAGAGGTGTAGGAAACCTTGTGTAGAGCAGGATCTCAGTCACAGATTAGAGATCGACCCAGTCGCGGTCCTCAGACCAGCGAGAAGCTAAGGAGAATCCATGTAAACCTTTCCCCATCCTCTCACAATAGTCGACATACTGACTACTAATTTAAAGCGTTTCGGACGATGGAGAGTGATTCCCATACCCTTAAGGGCAGTCACAGATTGGCCCTTAATAACAGGCGCGCAGTCATCAGATTAGCGCGGAAATCCTGTTTAGCAGTTAGCAGAAATCCGACACCCGAAACCTCATCCTCCAAATTTTAATTATCATGAAATTGAAATAGATATACCATGTTTAGCTAGCAGGTCCAGCCTGCTGAGAGCTAGAGCGCAATTCTCAGATTGTGGATTATTGAGCAAATATTTATTCGCTGTAGAGAATAATGATCTTATTATTGATTCTCTGTTCCCTATACCCTATACCGTATACCTCATACCCTGCACCCTATTCTCTATAGCTTACACCCTATACCGTGCCCCTTTAACTACATGTTAATATCACTAACAACTCCATAGTTCCGCCATACCGTTACTCCATAGCCCTCTCCTCAAACCCCATAGAAAAACCACATCCCGGGCTTGCAGGTACAGCTTGCTCGCCGTCACTTCGCAGTTGGTTCAGATTGCGTACTACCTTTATAAATAGAATTATGGTAGGGATCTGATAGTCAGATCTGTCTCCTTGTATAGGGTTATCTTGAACTCCCTTAAAACCCACCCTGTATTCCAAAGGCTGAGGGCCGAATCGGCCAGCAACAGCACGGGCAAACACTCTACCCCTGAAAGTAAAAATCTCGCGAAAGAAGTAGAGGGTAAAGAATCAGGATAGAGGGAGAAGTGTAGGTCCGGTAACTCCACCAGTCAATACGGTCACCGACCCCGACCCATACCCACTGTAGCTAGTCCGCGTTGTAGCAATACTTCGCAATTATCAGGAACCTAGAGGGTGGAATAGGACATGCTAATAAAACTGACGTCTCCAAACGTGTGGCTAAGACGTCTGGCGCCCAAGAAAATCGCAAAGAGGGTTTAGGTGAATCCCAATCTGCGATGAGTGTACACGAAGAGACTACTCATCAGGATGATGAAGTCATACAGGCGGTCCCCGGGAGGACCTCGCGGAACGCGAAGCCGACCCCAGAGTGTCGTGGGTATATCGGCTGAATAAGGAGGAAGCGGTCGGCTACCTAGAGAGTCTCGGCCTGTCGGCAGCGGGGACTTGAAGGAGCTGAGGAGGAGGATGGTCGAGCATCTTCGATCCGGACCGCTGCTGCCTCTCAACCAGGTACAGAACCGGCACTGTCCCGCTCTTCAGGCATGTTTAGTCAGGGAGAAGTCTGCGACAAGGTAAGAAGTTGGAATTTACATTTTGATGGTGTATCGGATGCTCCAGTTTCATCGAGAGGCTCGCGGAACTCCAGGGCGCATATGGGATCTCTGGGGAGCAATCTCTTATAGCCTTGCCGGAGCTGATGGAGGGAGGGGCCCTACTTTGGATGCGGAATCGTCGCTCCCAGTGGAGGACGTGGCTGATTTTGTAGAGGCATTAAACTCTGTTATATCCTCATTCTTATAGTAACGACCTTGAGAGTCAGATCATTGCAAGGAAGCAGAGGGAGGGCGACCCAGCTGATGAGTATGCCGAAGCCTTGCTTACCTTAATGAGACAGTTAGGTAGTTATGAGGGAGATAGGATGCTTCAAAGATTGTATTTAATTTATTACCACGGTATAGATTATATGTTCGTAGTGTAGGGGTTAAAAATGTAGATGAGTTGTTAGATGTAACCAGAGAGTATGAGGCGATTCGGTGCTGAAGAGAGAAACGGGAGGTTATCTCTGAAAAGCACGAAAAGTGAAGAACAAAAACTGAGTGATTTTCAGTCTAAAGACGCACCGAAATTGCGAGAAAATAAGGTAGGAGAAATCCAAGAGCCTAAGTGTTGGAATTGTGATAAAGTAGGGCATTGGAAGTCGAGTTGTCCCGAAATTTCTAGTTGTCAAAAGTGTAGAGAAATTTTTGATTATTGTAAATGTGTCTCACAAACAATAAGATATCAGGAATCGCTGTAGTGAAGTCATCACGTGTTTTAAGTACGAGGTCAAAGTTGGGGGATGAGCGCATTTTTATTGATGTGGAAATTGCAGGGCAGAAATTTATTGCACTATCAGATATGGGAGTAGAGGTATCCTGTATTAGTGGATAAGCTCTTAAAGTGTTAGAGCAAGAAGGGTGTGTTAGAAAAGAAAATTGTAGTCACCATGAAATACTACCAATGGGAAGTATAATAATTTTTCCACAAGAATTATAACCAATTTAAAAGTAGAAAATATTTTAGTTTCATTTCAACCGGAAGTTGTAGAGGGGCTTTCCCACGATGTGTCATTGGGTATGTCATTTATGAAGCATCATAATATGAATATTCAATGCGTAATAGAATTGTAGAGTGGGAACCTAGTATAGTAGATAATGGAGTAACATGTAGCTTAGAGCGTGAAGAGATGTCTAAGTCTTGTATCTCGGAAGTTGCTACAGTAGCTAGCGAGAGACGGGAGAATGTAAGTGATAAAGGTGAGATTTATGTCCATGTGGGAGTAGGTGGAATGGATCTCAATGCTTTAATTGATACGACGACAGATAAAACATTTATCTCTTCTGAAGTAGCTAACCGTCTTGGAGTAGAGGGGGAGCCCATATTACCGGTTATCATTTGTGGGAAAAATTATAATTGGAAGGTATCTATCACATCTAATATAAGCTCGCAAATGGTTTTAGGATTGAAAAATCTCCGTGATATGAGAGCTGTAATAGAGTTACAGCCTCATGGTATTCGCTTAAGGAGTAGGGATAATGAGGGAAAATTATCAGTTGTCTCCGGGATGGAGAAGGTAGATAAACCCCTGTAAGAAAACTTGAAAAGTTTTCACCTATCTCTGAAGAAGCTCCTGTAAGCGGGAAAAAAGTAAAACTCCATAAAAGAGTTGAATCTATTAAACTTTATACCTGTCCTAAAAATATAGAGAAGCAGGGGAATGCTTTAAATATTTAGAATAGGCAGGATAAGGTTGTGGTACGGGGTGTACTGTCACGGTTTCCTCATATAGAGGGGGGCGAGTTGAATAGAGTTAACTCAGGTTGTGGTGTAGCTCATTCAATTGAAAATCGCCGTAGCGGTAGCGAATTTAATGGGAAAGGAGAATTGAAAACCCGATCCGAGATAAGGAGATCAGGGGTGAATGATCTTGATAACAATTCATTGTATTCCAGCTGTCAACAGTACAGGGGCCGATGGAGAAGAGCTGATGTGTGGAGCGGGTTGCCGAATGTGCGTTTCAAGGTGCTCGAGTGTAGCAACAGTACTAGGTAGACTCCTAATGTATTCCATATGAGGGGTGAATAGTTGTTCTCTCTTCTCCTTTCATCTTTTCTTTTCATTCTTCACAGGTGCTGCGCCGCCGTTTTACTTTTCCTTTCCTTTCAGATTATTATACAACTGCTTTCAGCCAGGGGCTGTCGTTATCGGTGTTATTGGGAGATAACAAGCGATGAGGTCTATTGCTAATTGCTGTTACAATAGTTGGAGCAACAGGTTATTTCTTTTTCAGCGTTAGGTCATGCTTATCTTGTGGCTTTGAGAAGCCTGACCTACTGCACTAATTATTCTTCTTCTTTTCAGCTTGATATTCTTCTTTCATCTCTCTCTTTATTCGTCCTGTTATCTTCTCTCTTTCACTTCCTTCTTGTTTTCTTGAGTGCTGTACTTCAGGTGTGTGATCATGGGTCAACACGGAGTCAACCGGTACCTCGGATGCTGTATTTTCTTCTCATCAACAACCCCCCCCCCTCCTTAGTAGGAGTGGGGTGTCACAAAGTGAATTTTTGTGACGGATGGAGAGCTGTCGTCTAGTGTAAAATTTAGCGAATTTATTCTGTTTTAAAATTAGAATAGGGTCGACGACTTCCAGATATATCTTGTTGGACTTGTAGTAGTGTATACACATCATCACCATCGTCGCCATCCCTATAAATCAGCAGCCGTATCATCAAAACGATAAGCGGCTACCGAGTCGAGTCGGTATCATTCTTCTTGTAATTTCTGGTGAGAAATATTGTTACCGGCCTAATTTAGTGTAGCAATTAGTATCATTGTCATCATTAGCTGCACCCTTAGCATCAGCACTAGTGGATTCAAACCCTGTCACATGACCAGTGGCATGATCGTCTGTTCAGACTCCCATTGGTCAGGAATCTCTTTTCCCCCGGCCTCCTAATTTTCAGCGACCCGGTGCAGCTTCAAGAAGACCAGAGAGAAGCAGTAGTTCGCTGAATGGGTTCGTGTACAGCTGCATTCCGAGCGGCACTCCTAATGGTGGTGTACTAGAGGGTTAATATTCTATTCTGTATTTTAGTGAATGGAATATTGTATGTCGAATTGCCGACTGTATTTGAAGGTGGATTCTCCTGGGGGATTTTCTTTCTTGTCGGTTATTTCTCCTAAATTCATATCACGGGGGGTGAACGAGTTATCCTTGGTTTTGAAACCTGTAAGGGATCTCAAGTTTGTGCTACAAATAGTTGAGTGGGGAATTCAGCTAGGCTCTCATAGCAGGTTATTTTTGAGTACTTAATTTATAAGTCTCGACTCTGTCAGCTTCACGACGTTCAAGTTTAATACGGGAAGTGGGGATCGGTTCGCTATTCTCCGTATCAGTATCCACGTCGATTCAGGTAATTGTATGTCAGGACTGGTAGTCCGTATATTTTTCCTTCCCTGTAGTAAGGTGGCCTTCAGTTTAAAGAGTAATTCTTCTCCATTGAATTTTTATTCTTGTAGGGAAATCCCTGTCCTTTTTAAGAATAGTTTTCTCGAATAATTTTTATCCTTGTAGAGAGATTACTATCATTTATGGTAAGTTTTCCTTGCTTAGTTTTCATACCATAGAGTGGCCCTGTATTTTAAATTCGCTTAGCAGTTTCTGACTTGCTGTAATTCCAAGTAGGAAAAGCCCAATCCTTTTCCTAGAGAACTCAGGTGCAGCTTGAGCTCGTCCTTGTCGAAGTTTCTAGACTGCGACATCCTTTCTCTTTCTCTCTCTTAACTTTCCCTATTCTATAATCCTTCTAGCTCTCAGATACAGCTTGAGGACTTCCTCGCCGAAGTTTCTAGACTGTGGCATCCTTCCTCTTTCTCTCTCAACTTTCCTTATTCTAAAATCCTTCTTGCTCTCAGGTACAGCTTGAGAACGTCCTTGTTGAAGTCACAGACTGCAACACTTACTGCTCTCAGGTACAGCTTGAGAACGTCCTTGTCGAAGTTCCCAGACTGCGACGCTTCCTGCTCTCAGGTACAGCTTGAGAACGTCCTTGTTGAAGTCACAGACTGCAACGCTTCCTGCTCTCAGGTACAGCTTGAGAACGTCCTTGTTGAAGTCACAGACTGCAACGCTTCCTGCTCTCAGGTACAGCTTGAGAACGTCCTTGTTGAAGTCACAGACTGCAACGCTTCCTGCTCTCAGGTACAGCTTGAGAACGTCCTTGTCGAAGTCCCCAGACTGCGACGTCCTTTCTCTTTCTCTCTCAACTTTCCCTATTCTAAAATCCTCCTAGCTCTCATGTACAGCTTGAGGACTCCCTTGCCGAAGTTCCTAGACTGCAGCATCCTCTCTCTCCTTCCTCTTAATTTTTCCTACCCTGTTTAGCGCGAGATCTCAGTTCCAGACTAGAGATCGTCTCCGTCGCGGTCCTCAGACCAGCGAAAGGTGTAGGAAACCTTGTGTAGAGCAGGATCTCAGTCACAGATTAGAGATCGACCCAGTCGCGGTCCTCAGACCAGTGAGAAGCTTAGGAGAATCCTTGTAAACCTTTCCCCATCCTCTCACAATAGTCAACATACTGACTACTAATTTAAAAGCGTTTCAGACGATTGAGAGTGATTCCCATACCCTTAAGGGCATCCACAGATTGGCCCTTAATAGCCGGCGCGCAGTCATCAGATTAGCGTGGAAATCCTGTTTAGCAGTCCAGAATTGCTGAAAATCTTTTCGCAGCTGCAGGCTCGCGATTCAGAAATCCGACACCCGAAACCTCATCCTCCAAATTTTAATTATCATGAAATTGAAATAGATATACTATGTTTAGCTAGCAGGTCCAGCCTGCTGAGAGCTAGAGCGCAATTCTCAGATTGCGGATTATTGAGCAGATATTTATTTGCTGTAGAGAATAATAATCTTATTATTGATTCTCTGTTCCCTATACCCTATACCGTATACCTCATACCTGCCCCTATTCTCTATAGCTTTCACCCTTTACCGTGCCCTATTTAACTACATGTTAAATATCACTAACAACTCCATAGTTCCGTCATACCATTACTCCATAGCCCTCACCTCAAACCCCATAGAAAAACCACATCCTGGCTTGCAGGTACAGCTTGCTCGCCGTCACCTCGCAGTTGGTTCAGATTGCGTACTACCTTTATAAATAGAATTATTGGTAGGGATCTGATAGTCAGATCCGTCTCCTTGTATAGGGTTATCTCAAACTCCCTTAAAACCCACCTGTATTCCAAAGGCCGAGGGCCGATCGGCCAGCAACAGCACGGGCAAACACTCTTCCCCTGAAAGTAAAAATCTCGCAAAAGAAGCAGAGGGTATAGAATCAGGATAGAGGGAGAAGTGTAGGTCCGGTAACTCCACCAGTCAATACGGTCACCGACCTCGACCCATACCCGACTGTAGCTAGTCCGCGTTGTAGCAATACTTCGCAATTATTAGGAAACCTAGAGGGTGGAATAGGACATGCTTATAATATACATCGGAAACTATGCATCTTACAAACATTTGTATTCTGTGAAAAATTGAAGCTTACAAAATTATTACCAACAAGTCTTGTCCATTACAATTTTTTCCATATCTCTCATAGTTTCTGAGATATCTGCTCTTGAAGGTGAGACATTTTTTGAAAAAAAAACTTATGCCTCCAATTTCTTCATCTTTCCGACCTTATACTTTTTGAACGATTGATGAAAAAAATCCGTGCTGATAGAGCATCAAATTATCATCATTTGATGTATATTTCCACTATTTTACACCTTTCCCCACGACTTCTTGCAGCAGTTATAGTGTTGAGAGTGAAATTTTCTGTTCAACAACAATAGATCAGTTGACAATGAAATTTGGAGGGAAGGTTTGGAGCACAATTTTCGACTTTGAAGCTTTGACACTAGTTTGGAGGTGAGCATATAAAAAATCCCAACCCCTACATCATGTGCTGAAGGGATGAGAGTGGTTTGAGAGTTGAATTTTTCACTAATTGCTTACATGAATGATATTAATAATTATTAGCCCCCATATGGAATTTTTGGTCAGAAACCATCCCAAATATTCACACAACATATCCCTGAAGTTTCATGCCGTTCTGTCAAGTAGTTTTCAAGTCTATAGTGAACAAATAAATTAACAAACAAAAAAGAAACTAACAAACAAACTAACAAACAAACTAACAAACAAACTAACAAACAAACTAACAAACAAACTAACAAACAAACTAACAAACAAACTAACAAACAAACTAACAAACAAACTAACAAACAAACTAACAAACAAACTAACAAACAAACTAACTAACAAACAAACTAACAAACTAACATACAAACTAACAAACAAACTAACAAACAAACTAACAAACAAACTAACAAACAAACTAACAAACAAACTAACAAACAAACTAACAAACAAACTAACAAAAAACTAACAAACAAACTAACAAACAAACTAACAAACAATTTAACAAACAAACTAACAAACAAACTAACAAACAAACTAACAAACAAACTAACAAACAAACTACAAACAAACTAACAAACAAACTAACATACAAACTAACAATCAAACTAACAAACAAACAAACAAATTAACTAACACACAAACAGACATTCATTTATATATATTGTTATGTACCAATGATTGTACAGCCCCTGAGTTATGAATCAGAATATTTATAGACCGTTAAGCAAACGAAACAAATTCCATCACTGAGAAAGAATCACAATCTTATCTAAGGCAGATAAATGACAATTATCTGACCTATGAAGGCTGCAACTAGTAAATCAGTAAAGCCACGTTTACACCGAAGTTTCAAACAAAAAGTTGCAAACTTTTATTGCAAACAGTAGTTTCAAATAAAAGTTTGCAACTTTTATTTCATGGTTTTATTTCCATGTTTCATGAAAATGTTTTCAACCTTGATTATGACTCGCCTATGTTCTGGTTCCTGGGATCAGTCCTTCCGAGGATGTCAAGTGTCGAGGATGTCATTTTAGCCGCGGCGGCGTGTGTCGTGTTGTCAAAGCAACGTAGGCCGAGACGATACTGGGTGAGGCCGTCTCTGAATTCCAGAGCTACGTACAGTGGAAACGACATGTTGGACGATTTAAATAGAGATGATGTCGACCCTCTATCAGGTGAACTGACGGAACGTCAGTTGAATGAGCGACGAATGAGTTGAATGACGAATGAGCTGAACTGAGAACCGACGGAAGTTTTAAAAACTTTGTAAGAATGACCAGTGAGGATTTTGAATATATAACTTTAATGATTGGTCACAACATTTCGAAAATGGATACGAATTACCGAAAGGCTATTTCTGTAATGGAAAAACTAGCCGTAACCTTGCGTTTTTTAGCTACAGGAGATTCATACACAAGCTTGAGTTACCTGTTCAAGATATCAAAATCACCATATCTTTGTTTGTACCTGAGGTGTGCGAGGCTTTAATAGATTTTCTGAAGGATAACATAAAGGTAAGACGTTATAAGTAGACTATACATAGCCTATATTGTTATTTTGACAGCCATTTTTGAATAATATAATATAAAATATTGTTGTTAACACTCAGAACCTGTTTAAGAACCCCCCGCTCTCGCCCCTAAAAGGTCCTAGGGTATTTTATGGCAAATATATTTTTATAATTTTAAGCAATAAATCTACTACTGGTATTTCGCTTTATTTGTACCAGAAGTGTGTGCTGCTCTGATACTAGACGCTAATGCTTGTATTATAAAGTTAGGTGACCAAGTTGGCGCATTTAAGTAGTAAGTGGCAGGCCGGTAAAAGTGGTTTATTTACCAGGTAAAAGTGGTTTACATAGTCTAACCTAACCTGACCTCTCGAAAGCATTAAGCTGAGTCTTAAAAAATGCAGAATTAAAATATTTGTCATTTTCGTAAAAACTCCATTTGTGCTAGTGCGCATGCGTAAACATCATTCCCCTAACTTTATAATACAACCATTAGGAACTAATCTGCTTCAGATAGGTTTGTTGGGAGATAACGTGTTTCGTGTTTCAATGGCACATAGTGACCGAAACTAGTGTTGCAAACAAAAGTTTGCAACTCCCTTTGATCTTTACCGACTTCAGGTGGAAACAAAAATTTCTGTTGCAAACACTGAAAAACTGCAACAGCGAAATGTTTCGTCTAAGAATGCGCGTTTTTAGAGATGTTTGCAACTTCTGTTTGCAACTCGTGTTTCAAACTCCGGTGTAAACGCGCCTTAATAGTATATCTTTCAGAAATTTATTAACAAAAATCTGGTGTGGCGCACTCACATAACTTTCCTTGCCGTTATGAAAATTGATAACCTGACGCTAGTGTTCCCGCGCATCTCAAGTCTACTATTAAAATATTTGAGCCAGCTTGTGACAGGGCAATAACGCTGGAGACACACGAGGTCTGCTATCTCTTCTTAGATTCAATAGAATCAACAGTTTGCAATAATTGGATAATCACATTTTCTCGAATTTTGAGCTTATTTTCATTCTAGGTGAACATGTTACTGAACATTAATTGTAGAGATTCTCATGCTCAATCTTTTCCACTCAAAATTTTCTGTCAAATTGAATCTGAAGCCTGATAATTGAGAATCTAAAATCAAGCTTTGCATAGATGGGGCGGAGCTCCTGAGATTTTTACAGATATGGGACTTGTGGCAGTTGATAGAGCTTATCGATGACTATTTTAGGTATAACTTTAATCAAAATCGTTGGAGCCGTTTTCGAGAAGATCGATGAAACCCTGTTTTTGACATTATTTTCGCCATTTTAGCCGCCATCTTGAATCGCATTTATCGAAATTGTTCGTGTTGGATCCTTATAGTGCATGACCTTAATTTTCAAATTTCAAGTCATTCCGTTAATTGGGAGATGAGATATCATGTACACAGACGCACATACACTCATACACTCATACACACACACAACACACACACACACCACACACACACACACACCACACACACACACACACACACACCCACCACAAACACACACACACACCACACACACACACACACACACACACACACACACACACACACACATATAATATATATACACACACACACACACATATACCACACACATACACACACCACACACACCACACACACACACACACACCACACACACACACACACCACACAACACACACACACACACACACAGACCAATACCCAAAAACCACTTTTTTGGACTCAAGGGACCTTGAACGTATAGAATTTAGAAATGGGGGTACCTTAATTTTTTTCGGAAAGCAATACATTCCTTACCTATGGTAATAGGGCAAGGAAAGAAAAAACCACATGTATTCTTGGTGTTTACTATTTTGATCGGTAATTCAAATATTTGGAGGTTAGAATTGAACCGATACATAACCCTAAACAAACCAAAGCTAAATTGTCAACAACTAGCCAATTGAGAAGGCTGTTGATTAATAATTGTTCACACAGCTATATGATATTATTTTTTCCACCTTTCATACTGTAATGTCTATGCCGAATGGGCCCAAATATTTGTTTATGAGATGTCATAAAGCTATATTTATTGAAGAGTGTAACATGATTGGTTTATATGTAGTGATTTGTGATTGACATTCTAACACATCAAAAACTATGTAAACAAAAGAAATATATTTATTATTATTATGATTATTATTATAAGCATGTGTATTGTTATATGTATTCATACTTCTACTTTATTTTATAAAATCACGTCTATGTTCTACAAATCATTGGCTATTTTGAAGTTCACAAAATTAGCCCCAGCACAAGTTCTTTTGTATTGTTAAACCCATCTATATTTAACAAATTATATCATTATATTATTTTATTAGTATGACCTATTCCACCCTCTAGGTTTACTAATAATTGCGAAGTATTGCTACAACGCGGACTAGCTACAGTCGGATATGGGTCGGGGTCAGTAGCCGTACTGACAGGTGGAGTTACCGGACCTACACTTCTCCCTCTATCCTGATTCTTTACCCTCTGCTTCTTTCGCGAGATTTTTACTTTCAGGGGAAGAGTGTTTACCCGTGGCGTTACTGGCCGATTCGGCCCTCGGCCTTTGGAATACAGGGTGGGTGCTAAGGGAGATTAAGATAACCCTATACAAGGAGACGGATCTGACTATCAGATCCCTACCAATAATTCTATTTATAAAGGTAGTACGCAATCTGAACCAACTGCGAATTGACGGCGAGCAAGCTGTACCTGCAAGCCGGGATGTAGGTTTTCAATGGGGGTTAGGTGAGAGCTATAGAGAATAGGGTGCAGGGTATGAGGTATACGGTATAAGTATAGGGAACAGAGAATCAATAATAAGATTATATTCTCTACAGCAAATAAATATCTGCTCAATAATCCGCAATCTGAGAATTGCGCTCTAGCTCTCAGCAAGCTGGACCTGCTAGCTAAATACAGTATATCAATTTCAATTATGTGGTAATCAAAGTTTAGAGGATAAGGTTTCGGGTGTCGGATTTCTGAATCGCGAGCCTGCAGCTGCGAAAGGATTTTCAGCAATTCTGAAACTGCTAAACAGGATTTCCGCGCTAATCTGAGGACTGCGCGCCGGTTATTAAGGTCCAGTCTGTAACTGCCCTTAAGGGTATGGGAATCACTCTCAATCGTCCGAAACGCTTTTAAATTAATAGTCAGTATGTCGACTATTATGAGAGGATAGAAAAGATTTTTCACAGACACACTGTAGAATAATATCGGGAAGACAACAGTCTGTCGTTGTCAGGGTAGGAAAGGATTTTTCCAGGATTTTCCACAAGGAAAATATCGAGTCAGAGACTCCTAATTCAGGAAAAGATTTCAATAGACTTTTCCAAGTAATTGCCAGTCTAAGGACTACCACAAGATCGATCTCTAATTTGCAACTGAGATCACGGGAAATTCGTGAATTTTCCCCAGGGAAAACCAGCAAATAATATTTGCTATGAAGAAGACAGGTTTCTAAGAATTTTAGAAAGGATTCGCGGTCTGAAAACCCGCGACTAGGACGATCTCGAACTGGAACTGAGAACAGGAAGGATTTTAACACAGGAAGAATTAAGAGAAAGGATGCCGCAGTCTAGAAACTTCGGCGAGGAAGTCCTCAAGCTGTACCTGAGAGCTAGAGGATTTTAGAATAGGGAAAGTGAAGAGAGAGAAAGAGAATGGACGTCGCAGTCTAGAAACTTCGACAAGGACGAACTCAAGCTGCACCTGAGTTCTCTAGGAAAAGGATTGGACTTTTCCTACTTGGAATTACAGCAAGTCAGAAACTGCTAAGCGAATTTAAAATACAGGGCCACTCTATAGTATGAAAACTAAGCAAGGAAAATTTACCATAAATGATAATAATCTCTCTACAAGGATAAAAATTGATCGAGAAAACTTTTCTCAAAAGGAACAGGGATTTTCCCACAAGAATAAAAATTAATTGAGTAAAACTATTCTCAAAAAGGACAGGGATTTCCATACAAGAATAAAATTCAATGGAGAAAAATTACTCTTTAAACTAAAGGCCACCTTACTACAGAGAAGGAAAAATATACGGACTACCAGTCCTGACATACAATTACCAGAATCGACGTGGATACTGATACGGAGAATAGCGAACCGATTCCCACTTCCCGTATTATAATTAAAAACGTCGTGAAGCGACAGAGTTGAGACTTATAAATTAAGCACTCAAAAATAATCTGCTATAAGAGCCCAGCTAAATTTCCCACTCAACTATTTGTAACACAAACTTGAGATCCCTTACAGGTTTCAAAACCAGGATAACTCGTTCACCCCCAGTGATACGAATTTAGGAAAAATAACCAACAAGAAAGAAATCCCCCAGGAAGTTCTATCTTCAATACAGTCGACAATTCGACATACAATATTCCATTCACTAAAATACAGAATAGAATATTAACCCACTAATACACCACTATTAGGAGCGCCGCTCGGAACGCAGCCGTACACAAACCCGTTCACCGAACTACTGCTTTCTCCCAGGTCTTCTTGAAGCTGCACCGGGTCGCTGAAAATTAGGAGGCCGGGGGAAAAGAGCTTCCTGACCAATGAGAGTCTGAAAAGACGATCACGCCACTGGTCATGTGACAGGGTTTGACTCAGCTGCTCCTGATGCTAAGGGTGCAGCAAATGATGACAATGATAGTAATTGCTACACCAATTCAGGCCGGTAAACAATATTCTATTCCAGAAATTTCATGAAGAGCGATCCCAACCCGACTCGGTAGCCGCTCAGAGTGGTAAACAAGATCTGGAAATATCTGGTTAGATGAATCCGCTGCTGATGATTTAAAGGGGTTGGCGACGATGGTGATGATGCGTACACAACTACAAATCTAACAAAATATATCCGGCAGTCGACCTATTCTAATTCTAAAATAGAATAAATTCGCTAATTACACTAGACGACGGCTCTCCATCCGTCACAAAAATTCACTTTGTGACAATTCATATCATAATAGATGAAATTATATTATTCATTTCATGTTTTTATGGAATCTAATAATAATTTAGAACAACTTACAATAAGGAATTTTACTCATTTAAAAGCTTTAAAGTTGAATCTATTTCCACCACCCATTTGGCGCATTTGTTACGTCACAGGATCTAACCAATCCCGAATTAGTATGTAAATTTTGAGAGCATTAATTTCTAAGAAGGAACTCAGCAGGTGGAAGAGAGAAGAGGAGGACTCGAGGCATTTTCAAAATCACCCGTGGGATACAGACCTGGTCCACATACTTAATTTTTAAAAGCTTTAATTCTGTTTTAATGTAATTTAATTTTTTTTCTGTTTTTAAAAGTTGTTCTAAAGTTCCTATAGTAATCTGTGATATAATTTTTGCGAATTCATTCAAAGAACCCCTTAAATTATAATAGTGAGGTCTGTTTGACGATTTCGCCAAGCGTGAAGGATCTAGCCGGAACAACATTTTCTACGGCCGAATATGTTTTGAATACAAAAACGGAAACAAAAGTCTACGTAAGTTGTTTGAACATATAAAAGGGGATCCCCGCTATTCTACGAAAATTATACAGCGTATACATCATTCGTCAATTTGGGAGAAAGTCATGACTATAGATTTAGAGGGTATCAAGTTATTATAAATGATTTTTATTCCAATACGGTAGGTCAAATTAATATTCACGCTGTACTTAGCCGAAAGGTTTATTTCCTTAGGCGAACCCCAACCCTGGAATATTTTTTATCTATTCATTTACTATATTTTCAAATTATAATTTTGTATAAGCCTACTTGGCCTATTTAATTTTGTATGTCTTATGACCCTTTCCAAGGGCTTCACCTACCTCAATTTAATAAATTCATAATTATACATTTTCATACAGTATCTATCATTGAAGATTCAACTTTATTATCATTAATATTCACTCATTATCAGTTGGAAACTATATTGTGTATAATCTGTTAATCTATCAATTCAATTTTTTGCTATTGGGAATTTCTTCACCATATATAATATTATCTATTCACCTCTCTGAATTTATTCATTACACATCCAAGTTTGTTCTTTCTCAACTGACACATATCGATCGTGCAAGACACGACCTGCTTTGCAGTAATCAGATATTATTGAGTATCACATATTATTTCTTCTGGTGTTCATCCCAGATATTAGCAGTTTTGAACACTCTATCATGAAACTTCTCTTTTCGAATTTATACTCATTCGAAAGCTTATGGAATAGAGAAGTTTTCAAAATATTGAAGCCACTATAATAACCCGGATGAAAAAGGAGAAACAACTGTTTGAAATTTGACCTGAATTTGAAGAATAGCATTCTTCAAGTTTAAGCCCTAATAAAAAACTAGAAAATATCTAAAAACTAATACAATTACATTAATCTTGTTTGAAATGTTTTTCTTTCCAACAATACCTTGAAATTGAGATTCGACCAGTAGTTTTCAAGTTATTCAGTATTTAATGACCGGAAGTAGGCATATTCTGAAAATATCGGAAAATCGATACATCTCGAAAACCAAGGTCGATAAGGACCTGAACATTTTTGTCAGAAATGTCGAGAAGAGTCCATGGTCAACGGCTGTTAGGCTACAACCTTGGTGGAACACCCTGTCTACAGGTTGATTCTTAATTATAGTAAATAATTCTATACGTGATAGTAGAGGTAAAAATAAGGAAAAAAGTTATTATAAACATATATCCATAAACGCTTCATTAGCGAGCTATACAGAGTGGAACATTTCGCCCGGAATTCAGTTCCACTGGTGAAATACACCGATGCTGAATTGTTTGGGGACTAGTTTTGGAAAAATTATGCGGATTCATATGGAAAAATATCTGAAAAATCTAATAAAACTAGTCTGGGAGCTTTAGTGTGAGTGTTTTGAGAAAAAAGTTGAAATATGCAAAAATCTAAGTAGAAAAACATAGACTTCTACGTTTGATGCCCAATAAATTCTTTATGACAGTAAACAAATAATTCTTCGCAATAAAAATTGTAGAGAATTTAATTCTGAAAAGAATTATGTAAGCTGTGTAAACTAAATTCAGATAAAAGTTGAATAAAAT
>NW_024091193.1:0-21884 GCF_014356525.2 Nilaparvata lugens | reverse complement strand
AAAGTTACATATTACGGGTAACTTGATTTTAGTATGTGAAATTATCATTTATATTAAAGCGACAGAGGTAATTTTTCATTTCAAATGGGATAACCAATGAATCCTAAGTAATATTATTCTTGTGAAATAAATATTTAGCTGTATCCATAATTTTTACCAACTCTGCACTAGTGACACCCGGGGTTGGAGAACTCACTCAGAACTGTTGTATTGTAATTTTTGAAACCCGCAAATTTGTATATTACAGAGTTGATTAAAATTATGAAAACAGCTAAATATTTCTTTTACAGAATTATTTGAAAGGAGGTTTCATTGGGGATCCTATTTGAAATGAGAAAATTACTCTTCGCTAACATCTTTTTCCCTCATATGAATCGAAATTCATTTTTTTTAATGAGAAGATGGATGTGATACATGATTTCAATACAGAGTTCCAAGAGAAAATCGCACATTTATATCTCAACCCCTATCAGTTGTTGATGTAAAAGTTGCAAATTAGCCAGCTGAAATCATGTGTCAGCCCATGAAGGACTGTCTGTGTGACACGCTCCCAAATAGCCTCAGATGATGTATGAATGAATGAATGGAAAACTGTAGTAATTGCATGCAATGAATTCTTCAACTGGCTTAATGATGAATCACAACAAATTTTTACTTGAGCAATTTCAATGTTATTTGTTATATCCTGAAAAAGGACGAAGGAGTCGGTAAATTTGGTTGGCCAACGAGCTTGACTGTAAAAAGAGTCGAAGAATATGTGTTCAAAATTTGAAGTTGATTGATCAAATCTTTCAAAAGTTATTGTTCAACATACACACGACGGACAACGACTTTGGCTTGAGTTGAAAGGTAAAAACTCGCTAATGCTCGATTAAATATTTGTTTATGGATTCTATATGCATTTTCTAAATGCATTTTTATTGATTTGTATCACAGCCTACAACTATAGATTATCTAAAGTAAGCCATGGTTGAATGCATTTTCTATATGCATATAGTTTGATGTTACTATGATTATAAAAGGTCCTAAATATTTATTGATAATCTACAGATGTGGTTCAATCAGTTTAAACATGTGATGATAAGATGTTAGGAACTCCTGACTCATAAACTAGGTAATATTACTGTTTTCATTCAAATAACTGATTTAAAAAAAATTAATTTTCATCTTTTCAGGTTGTCCGTATCTCCAGAAGAGGTTGTAAATATTAGGTGGATAGGAAATATATTAGGATAGATCTGTAAATATAAATGTATTAATATATAAATAAATTGCAACTTGAAAATTATGTAGAATATCAAGACTTTTTATTTCTATCATAAAAAAAAACACTTGTGTGACTAATTTGTTTCACAAATTTTGATGTAGTGTTTTTTCCTCACATGAAAAATCACTGTTGTGGGTCTAGTCCAACAGGAAAGTTCAGACTTGATCATTGTTGAAGCATTGTCCAGATGCTGCATTACAGATCTGACTCGACTAAAGTTATAATGTACAGCAGACAGCATTGGAATATTCAAGAAATATATTGAGAGTCTGAGAAAATATAATTGGACTAATGTGAATAATAGTGCTTACTATTACATTGATAAAATCTATCACTTATTTTTTAATTACAACACAATATAATACAACTTGGATAAAATATAAAATATAATGAAGTTTAAATATAGATAGAAATACAAATCTCAGAACCCTTTTAAATTATTTTATCACAACTTAATTTGGACATAATTGCCATTTTCAAGTTTGAAAATGAATCGGAATGCTTCAGACTTGAAAATGGCATTTAATGTCCAAATCATGTAGTGATAAAAATTAAAAGGGTACTGAGATTTGTATTCTATTATATTACAAAAAAGCCCTAAAGAAGAAAAAGGAAATAAATGTTTATTGTGATTGAGAAAGTACTAGACAAATAATTATTATGAAAGTTTGGGAATATGTTGTGTGAATAAGTCTCAAGTCTAGTAACACACACCAATTTTTGAACTTACGATTTTATGCAATCCTAATAAATTTGATTAAATTGAACAAATTTGACAACATATATTATGATGTGATCATGAGTTTGTCAAGCTCCTGGTAGAGTTTATAAGGACGGCAAAAAATTGTTCATTCAAAAATTGATGTGGTGTAGTTAGACTTTGGACGTTCGATAAAAATTAGTTAGAATTTTTATTGTACAACCAAAACTTGAAGTAGCTTTTAGACACATCGATTTTATATCGTGGACGGCATTTTCAATGATTTCCTCCAGCTGCTTGCCAGTAGTAACATATTGCCATTTAAAAGCCAAAACATAGCCTCCCACACATTTCTCTTACCTTTGAACCAAATAAATAGAATTTATTAGGCCATGTTTATTTATGACTAGACTGCCTGTTTATCAGCCTGCAATGTAAACGCAATGCTGTGACAACGTCCCAGTTCATGAACATCACAATGTCCCACTTTGTTTCAGTTTGTCTGGTAGGAATAGGCACTCGAAGATGAGAGATACTCCCTAAAGTAGGAACTTTGAATTTTACCCATTGAATAGTCAATATTGTAAATAAGGATATTTATTTAAAATAACTCTTATTCTTTTGAAAAATACAAAAGTTTTTTAAGTTGCCTGATTTGAAGAAAATGTTGTAATTAGTTTGTGTTTTATTTCTGGTTCAAAATTTTCTTAATAACTCAAATTTTCAAGTCTTCTGAGAGTTTATTGAATGTCATCATTCTATTATATTCGGTTTTTAATCAAATCAAATTCAAAATTTTTAGTTTTATTTCTGGATTGAAAAAAGGACTCAAATCAATTCAAGAGGATAGCATAACCTATAATTTTTTTCATTCATAACTCTACCTTCATTGTATTATCATTCATCCCATCATCATCACCTAGGCTTAAAATACTTTTACAAAGTCGCCTTTGTAAAATAATAAATAAATTAACAGGATTGGCTCGTCAAGTGCTTCAAAGGTCTAGAAATCTTTCTAGTTTGATCGTCGTATGTCTTGTTTATCAATAATCACCTCGGTCGGTTCTTCTAAAGTTGCGTTTATACCAAAGTTATCAACAAAATGTTTATTTTTCCGTCCTTATAGATTCTATTACATTAAACGGATCTTGACAAACACCTAAGCACATCATTTGTATGATAAGTTACAGTATGTCCAATCTAGTAGAATCTATAAGGAAGGAAAAATAAAATTTTTGTTAATAACTTGGTGTAGACGCATCTTTAGCTAGCACTGAAAAGCCTTCCAACGAATACCACAAATAGTAGCAAAGCTGCCTTAAATATTCTAAGAATATTTATGATATGAATATGGAATTATCTGATACTTTCATTAAACATAGGATGTCTAATCTGGCAAGTCGAGCAGTTTATTCAGAACCAGTTATTGCAGATTCGGCTCATAGTTTCCAATACGTATGATTGACTCTTATTGTAGAAATACTGTATATTAACTTTGAATATAATATTTTACCCTTTTGAAAATGAATATTTCTACAAATTTTGAATTTTATTTGGGAAGCTTTCAATTGTAATTAAGAATTGTGAATTGTAATTGAGAAATAGTAAGATGTAAGTTACATGGGAAGTTGTTAATTTGAAGATTAGAAAATATTCCACTTGTCCAACGTCACATTCCATACTTGCATTCTTTGCATGAATTTTAATTCAGATTTAATTTTAATAAGATCAACTGGATTTTCAGCAGAAATTTCTGACTAACATATCTCATTACCGTACCTATCTCAAATTGAATTCATACTTTCTCAATACAATTCACTATTCTTAATATTACATGATGTGATAACTTCTAAAATACGAATGTCTATTCTCAATTATTAGGCTACAATTGATACTTTCTTGAATCAAATTTGAAAAGGTACCTATAGATTATCTCAAGTCTGGTAGCCTATAGGTAATACCTACACATTTATAATCAATTCAACCAGATTTTAGCGAATACTTAGCCGTGATAAAAAATAGCCATTTAATAACAATAATAATGCTTTTATTAAATCAAGAACTTTTACAACACAATTTTGTAATAATTTTGAGTCATAGGCCTACAATATAAAATACCTTTAAATAATAACTTTTCCACTGAGTAAACTGAATTCCATTCAATCACAACAATGTATGAAAAAGGATTGTCTGTTTCATTGTTAAATCATGACTAAGTGCCAAGAGCCGGTTAAATTTTAATTGTGATTAATTCCAGGAGAGCCAATCAGACAAACCGTATTATAAAAATGCCTTCTCTGATTGGTTCTTGTGAAATTAATCATGGTTAAATTTAGCCGGCTTCTGTGCAACTGACATTAATTAGAAGTTATTATTAATATAAAATATATCAATCGAATATGAGAAAATAACATTGATTTAGAAAAAAATCATCAGTCTGTAATAATTATTTTAGTAAAAATAGAATTGCTATCACCCGATTTCATTCTTTACCTATTTTTCCATTTTTTTTAAATAATGCAATGTTTCCAAATACCGGTGACATAGCCTATTAAAATTACACCAAAGATAAGGCTAAAATCAGCGTTTGAAGTGCATTATCGTATTTCAAAAATTTCACAAGGTACATCTAAGCCGTGTTTTCGTAACGGCAGACGACAGAATTCACTTTAAATTAACTTTGTTCTTATGGGAGTGGTCACCCATCGGCAGAAAGTTGAGCAGAAAAAAAGAACTGTTCAAATCAGAGACCAAATGTCGTTCATTTTGCCGTCATTTTAAGGCCTATAACACAATGCTATTTTGCTCGACGATCACTGCTCGTGAACCGTTTTGTCGAAAAAGAACTAATTCGGGATTCTGTCGACGAGAACAGACAGCTTCGAATTTTACTTTTCTGCTCTGATCACGTGACACCGGCAGAATAATCTTTCTCCGGATCAGACGCCATGTTCTTTTTAACCTCAATCTTTATTGTTGGATTGTCTGTTTGATATTATTTTGCTGTTGGTTATCAGATTTCGGTGCTACTATTATACTGTGAAATTAATTAGCAGTAGAAATTGTGGTATAAAATATTCCATTGGTTTCTTTATTCTTATAATTTTACAAGAGAAATTGAAAATGGATAAACAACAGAAAGGCATGAAATTCGTTATAAATTTGATGCGACAGTTCAAAGTTTTGTACTTTCCAGACCTGCACAATGAATTACCTATTTGAAAAAATAGAATATGGTTAAAAATTGCTGATGTGATAGAGGATTCAAGTAAGTAGACTTAATTTCTCATAATAAAGTAGGCTAGATCTACCGTAGACAATTTGATATAATTTTTATAAGTAGCCTACCAGCAGTTTTACATTTTTATTCAGGTAGCCTACTGCAGTAGGCCTTTAAAACTAGTTTCTAGGTCTAAATTGATATCTTTTTCATTTTTCAAGAAGTTAGAGTTGACCAAAAGTTATTTATTTAAAATATAATTTCTAGTACCGTATTTAACTTAATGATAATGTAAAGCCTAGACTAGCCAGTTTGTGTATGGTAGAGAATTATCACAAGAAAGAGAGAAACCTAATCAACTACCTATTTAGATTTAAACTCATTCAGCTTGATTGTAGATTAACATTAAATGATCAGATTCAAAACATTATTCACCAAGATAACATTTTGCATTTCATGATAAGATAAGATAGCATTTCATGCTAACATCTTTTACACTTTCATTGAGTTGGCCTAATCACAAAATACATTTTTTACAATGCAGCTAGTAGTTTCCACAAACAGATTTATAAAAATAACATCATCATTTGACTTTGAAGTATTTCATTACATTCTAAGTCCTAAACTTCCATTATTCTTGTTGCACCTCAAAATATTGTAAACCATGGTTTATCAGTACAATAACAAACTAACCTGACTATTAGAACATTTACTTGTCTTGGTACCTATCTATGAATTATTTCTTTCAATTTATTCAAATTAACTTGGAAACAAAATTACATAGCTTGGATTGTTATAGAAATAACTTGATCCGAGTCAGTGTAATTGAATGTTGAAAGACTGCCATTGAATAAAGATATAGGTACTATTTTCCTGGTTGACCATTGCTACCAAACTCATTTAAAACTAAAATAGTAATGTATTTGAAAAAAGTATTCATGCTCTATGATCGATATATTGCGTGATGCCAGGTATATCAATGTAAATAGTGCCGTGCTACCAATTTTTCCTTAAACGGTTGGAATAGCATATAACACCTGTCACACTAAGGAAAGTTGTCGGCTCCAATAAAATAGATACTTGATAAACTGTGAATGGATCTATTGCCTATGAATGAGAAATCCAGTTTTCAGAGCAAATTAACTTATAATCTTCAGATGAAAATTTTGGCAAAAACACAGAATTATAAAACGAACAATAACTTATAAGCTTAATGATTTCAAGTAACTACGAACTAAAATACTTATCTAGTTTACAGTTGAAACACAGTGGCTATTGGCTTTACTACACTAATAGCGAATTTTGCACAAAAATTTATATAACTTCAATCTAAAACATTAATAAATTCATTTAAACAGACAATAACTCAGAGCACAAAATTATACAAGCAACAGCCAGCCATTAGTTTCAGAAGAAGGTCCAACAGGAAAAAGACACAAGTTGCCAGTCACGAAAGACAACGCCCTCTTCAATATCGATCTTTACAGACACGTCAACACAAAATTATAACTTATAAATTTAGAATTCACATTCTACATCTGTTCTCAATAAAACTTTAATTTGAAAATGTTATTTTAAATTTTTATACATATATTCTATTCAAAAAACGATTTATTAGTAATTTGTTAACCCTACCTCGGTGACATTATGGAACAATGCAACAAACATTTACGATAATAAATTCTCCGTCAAAAAGTTTATCCGTCTATTGATAACTCTGACATTTACTATAAAGTTCCATAGATCTCGAATTGAAGATTCGATTTAAATGTGAGAAGAAAAATGTAATATTACAAATACCCCCCTCTTGACATAAAAAAATTTTACTGTTTGAAAATTTAAAGAAAAAATTTACATTGACCCTAATGAAAATTGTTGAAATTTAAATTTGAGAACAGTAACAATTTTTTCTAGAAAAACATTACATGTCATCCAAAAATATTGAAAATTATTATAAAAATTCATCAATAGCGTTTGTTATATGTTTCCAAACAATATCTCAAAATATAGAATATCAATATTACTTTTGATTTAGCTTTATAATTTAAAGAAAAATATCTCAACAGAAAGTTTAATATGTAAAGAATAGTTTTTTGAAATTGCACACAAATTTAATAGATAGAAATATTTAATTTTTATTGCATAAAAAAATTTAGTATGTTGAATGAAAAATTTATTATTATTATTTATTTTTTAAATGAATTGATGAATTGTTACATTTAATTTTCACATAAAATTTCAATAAATCAAAAAATGTTCATTTCTTTCACTATTGACGCGGTTGATTTTATTGATGCACATTTTGGAAAACAGTCCGTTAAGGCACTCAGTATGATTTTCAGTTAAGTGTGACTCCAATGTGATGACGTTAGTGTTGGGCTGATCTGGATGCACATAGTGTTGGGCTGATACTTGTAGTCGACTGCTGCATACCAAACTCGATACAGGTGACATCTCAGTTAGCATTGCTTCATGTTTGTAGTAGACGGCTGCATTCCAAATCAATACAGAGTCACATAAATTTTGTATCATATTTGTAATTATACAATGTACATTTCAGGCTTGAAATGACAATGTAATTCATTTTTGGAAAAGAGATAGACGCTGCATACAGGATTAATTTAGGTGAGGATTAATTTAGGTAAGGTTTGGTTTTTTGATATTTTCAGTTTCAAGGTTTAGAGTTCTGCATACAGGAATAATTTAGGAGAGGATTTTTTGAATCAATTCTTTCATGATACTGTGACTGTTCTTCTGAATTCAAAGTTGTGAATGTGAACATGGATGGCAATTACCTCCAGGTAATGCAGTAGTGTTGAAGTTTGAGATACAGAGTCAGCAATAAGCATTGGCATTGCTATTGGCGTATGCTTTGGTGTCGGCTTTGGCATCGGCGTTGATATTGGCATTGGCGCAGATTTTGGCATTGGCGAAGCTATTGGCATTGGTGCAGCATTGGCGCAGATTTTGGCATTGGCGCAGGCATTGACGTAGCTATTGGCATTGGCGCAGGCATCGGCATTGATTTTTGTGTTGGCATCAGCATTGGCGCAGATTTTTTGGCTTTGATTTTGTGTGGCATCAGCATTGGCGCAGATTTTGGCATCAGCATTGGCGCGATATTGGCTTCGGCGCAGGCATCGGCGTTGACATCAGCACAGGCATCGGCGTTGATTTTGGTGTTGGCATTGGCGCAGATTTTGGCATTGGCGTAGCTATTGGCATTGGCGCAGATTTTGGCATTGGCGTAGCTATTGGCATTGGCGCAGGCATTGGCATTGATTTTTGTTGTTGGCATCAGCATTGGCGCAGATTTTGGCATCAGCATTGGCGCAGATTTTGGCATCAGCATTGGCGCAGATATTGGCTTCGGCGCAGGCATCGGCGTAGTTATTGGCGTTGTTATTGGTGTAGGCCGCAACGTTGATTTTGGCGTAGATATGTCACACTAGTTCGAAAATCACCCAAATGTTCTTAACACTCTTCATGGCGTTCACTTGTTACTGATTTCGAGATTCACATGATAACTATTTCAATGTTAATGTCTGTGCTGTACCTGTTATCTTAAAATGCTTATAAACTAAGAAGAAAAACTTGATTAGGCTATCAATACAATCTAATACACATAAAAATTATTTTAAGTATCTATGAAATTGAAATTTGTTAACATCTTATTATACAGTCAGCAATACATAAATTGTGAAATATGGACATATCAATGATAAATTTAAAAAAAAATCATTCATTTTCATCTATTCACTGTTCAAATATCAAAATTTTAATCCATTCTTCAAAATAGAAATATAATTTCATAACACCCTGTATCATTATCAAAATTGTAAAAAACAAACATCATAACAACACAACAAAAATTTAATTTCAATACATATTTCAATAATTTCAGACATTTGGTCTTCTATTCAATCATTTCATAATATATTTGCATTTCATTATTATTTAATATAACATTTCATTTATAGCATGTTCATTTCACATTTATGATTTATCATTCAGGGTTTCAAAATTATTTAGTTTTATTTTGTTCAAAAATTGTATAAAAAGCAAATTATTTAATATTATTAATCATCGTTTGTTGGATACTATAGTTTATTTCGACTTTTCAATGTTCTAAACACAAACTACATTCATGACAAAACTTTACTATCAACATTAAACAAGAAACCATTCAAAACATCAATAATATTCTGCTTCAAAGGCAAACAATATTCATAAGTAATCATCATTTTGCATCTATGGCAATCAACATTATTAATCATTAATTTTTGCATCTATGGCAATCAACATTATTAATCATTAATTTTTGCATCTATGGCAATCAACATAAGTAATCAACACAAAAAATATTATCTCATTACTGCCTCTCTAAGTCATAACCTCTGTTATTCCTTCTTTAGGCAATAATGGGTTTCCATCTCAAAAAACAATCACATACCAGCAAAATTCTAATCAACAAACCCCACTAAAAATTCTACATACACTCCAGCATCCATTTCAAACGATAATCAATCATATCAAAATTTATAGAACAAACAGTTTTAAAATTAAAAAAAAAATATCAATTACAAAACACTTTAGAAAAATTTTAGCCTTAACTCATTTCAATTGATAATATAACACAACGTTTTAAATTAAACCAATTATTTTTTAAAATAATTTAAAATTTAAAGACTGTATAATAAGTATAAACATTTCAAGATTATGATACAAAGATGATCAAGATGAAATACTGGGTAAATAAGTTCCCTAAAAAATACAAACAAGAGGAAAAGAAAATGGGTAAATAAATTCCCTAAAACAATACAAAGAAGAGAAAGATTAATTAGAGCCTATCCTACATGTCAGTACTGAACTTCATGAGGAAGTATATTTAATAAAATATACTACTATGGAATTTTGTAAATTCCAAGTATGACTCTAATTGTTATAATTGTGAGCTATCACTCCCACAAAAACAACTGGTGAAGGAAAAAATGTTGACTATTGTGACTGGGTGGAAAGTTCCTAGATGTCTGTAAGGCAATGTGATAGCAGACTCTAGTATCGGACCACAAAAACAAAAGTATGCAAAAGGTTTTACAAACATTTGTTGTTGCAGTCATAAGGTTTTTATATCGCAAACAAGTAGGTCAGATAATCGAGTCCAGCCGTATGTGGTTCACGCCCACACCTCTAAAAAAAATCACACCTACTTGTCTACCAAAAATCCAAAGTATTGGACAGCAAAGAAAAAATAAAATGCAAAATGGGTTAAAAGCCCAGAAGAAAACTATAACCTAATTACATATGGCTTATGGCACAATATGCAATGAAAGATGAGAACATGGGACATAATTGCTCTGAAAAACCTAATTACCTAATATGATACCTAAAAAAAAATATAGACATGATTAAAATATGTAATACATGATGAAAAAATATACCGCAAGCAAACAATTATTTACACTACAATGGATAGATTTTAGAAAAGTTAAGTTTTATCAACAATTAAAGATTAGGAAAATAAGCTACTATTTTAACTTCTAAAATTATTTCAGAAAAAATACAAATTTAAATGACTATGGACAAGATTGGTTAAGATATGCTTCATAGAAGAAATTTACTGAACATTACACAAAGACAGGAAAGAATTGAAATTTGAAAAGATCAAGGGCCAAGAAAATAGGCTACAGGAAAGAAAAAAGATACAATTATGGACTCTTACCATACGTAGTATTTACGGTCATTGCTATTCTGAATCCCGGCATGACACAGGATTCCTAATCATTGTGTGTTGGGGAATACCCTTCCATCATGTGATTCACAGTCATCATCTTGTAAGTAAGCAACTTGAAACAACCTTTGAATACTAACACATCAATGGAAACTTTGCGTTTTGTTTTCTTCAATAGCATGATTTTATTCATGGGTTCATTTGTTTCAATAAAGCCGTTTTGCCTACAAAAGTTAGTCATGTTCACTTGAGAATGCATAGCATACACCTTTTCAATTCTCAGTTGAAAGTTGAACTCATCAACTTGACTCAAAGCAAGATTCATTTTGTTTACATTTTCCTAACCTCCACAGAAACCTGTCTCATGTAATCATTCACTTTGTTTACAATCTTCCTAACTTTTGATGTAGTATCTGATCCATAGAAACATTCGATTTGTTTACTGTTTTCTTAACCTTCAATGTAGCAATAGTACTTTCTTGATAGTTGACTTTCAATGAAGACAACTCCCTACCTACTTCTTTACTCAATTCTACACTTTCACTATGGTTGACTTTTTCAACAACAGTAACTAGGCCTACATTGTCAGAAACTTGAATGAGTGATCTTGTAACTTAACACTACTATCATCCTGCTTCAATTTGTTTTCATCTTCATGATTATCTTTCACTGTTTCATTTGCATTTTTCAATAGAAGGTTTATACTAACCTGCTCTAGTCTTATGCTAGCAAATTCTTGCTTCATCTCATCAAACCTAGCATTAAACATAGCATTTTGATTTTCAAACATTTGGTCTAACTTAGCATCTTGCTTATCAACAGTTGTGTTAAGGCAGCTATTAATTCATCATCAATTTTAATATTTTTCATATTGTATGCCATTTTGCTAGTCTGCACAGATAATATATTCATTAGGACTTGATCTCTCTGAACCGATTCCCACTCAGCAGTATACCATTCATAACCTATCAAGATATCTATCCTACTAATAATTTTTATAACCAGGGATTTCATAGTGTACCATTTGGGACATATTTATTTTGTAATTCGGTCCCACAACAGGGGTAACATTTGCTGTGGTATCAATTTTTCCTTAAACGGTTGGAATAGCATATAACACCTGTCACACTAAGGAAAGTTGTCGGCTCCAATAAAATAGATACTTGATAAACTGTGAATGGATCTATTGCCTATGAATGAGAAATCCAGTTTTCAGAGCAAATTAACTTATAATCTTCAGATGAAAATTTTGGCAAAAACACTCATTTTTAAAATTCATATAGGCGATGTCATTTTATACAGTTTCCCATTTTTTCAAAATGTTTATCCTCTTCGATGTTTTATTATCGATTTGATGTTAGATATTCAAATAGTAAGACATAACTATGGTATGTGACTAAAATAATAGAAAAACTGACTGAATTTTGAAATCATTAATAGCTTACAGTATACAATATTTCGAAACAACGTGAAACCACATGAGATCAAGATGGACAGTTGAGAAGAGTGTTTAAAAAACAATGTATTCACTTATCATTCAGGGAATAGAGCTGTTCATAATATTTGGGATTCCTTCCATAAAGAAATAATTTTGTAACAGAATCTAATAATGTGATAACATTAAATCAATAATTTGATGTTAGAATGTTATCACATTATTAGATTTGTTACATAAATTTCTTTATGGAAGGAATCCCAAATATTATGAACAGCTCTATTCCCTGAATGATAAGTGAATACTTTGTTTAAAACAATCTTCTCAAATGCCCATCTTGATCTTGAGTGAATGTTGAACTTTATGAATGACCATACATTAGAACTATGAATAGATGACTTCAAAAATTCACTCAGCAAGTGCTGGTAGAAACACTGAATAATAGCTTAATGACAGTGAAGTGAATTCGTATGGCTTTTGTTGGTGGGGAGTCCCTTTCGGGAAGGTCCCACCGCTGAATATATAATTTAAGCCGTCATGGGCCTTACGACTGTCATACTTCAGCCGGGACCGACAGTTTAACGTGCCCATACGATAACACAGGAGTGATCTGGTTAAAAAACTTTTGGTAATGAGAGGGGTTCGAACCCGGGATCTCTATGCTGCTAGGCAAGCACTCTATCCACTAGACTACAGATAACTCCTTTAATGACAGTGATTCCACCTTTTATTATTGAAATTTATTTGAACTTATGAAATACCTGCATTATTTAGAGAGATTTATGTATTTACAGTTTGGTATTTATTTCAAATCACTTAGTTCTACTTGTTTCTCTAAATGTAGAACTAATAATTACTTTATGCAGTACATTTTGGAAGAGTTTAGTAAACCAAACGGTCGAGAAGTAGGCCTACTGACCACAGAAATAAATAAATTGTTCATGGTATCCAAAAATTATGTTGTTCACCAACAAGTTCTTTTGACCTTGGGGCACACTGATTAATCCAATTCCTGCATGGAGATTTATTTATTTATTCAATCAATCATTCAGAATTACACAACTTACAGATTGATGCTAATAATAATTCAAGTGATTGTTGGTTTATTGGAATTCTCATATAATATTACTTTGTCATTATTGGGGGGCTTCTTCCCAAGAAACATAATTAAAAACGTATACAGATTACAACAATCAATTTCAGAATTCACTTTGCAAAGTTTTTTTTATAATTAATAATAAATAATTATCAATAACTTTTTGATTTCAGGCCTAGAGGTGTACCAGCCAGAAGTAGAGGATGACAAAGAAAATCAACTATGAATAATATTCCATGGATATGATTCATGTATGATGTAGTAGCCTACAGAAAAAAGAGATGGACTAATCTAAGAAATATATTCATTTTTTCAGTACATCTTGATGTGTTTATTCCATGTTATTCATAATAATATCTTCTTTTTCTGATCGCTCCTGCTAACTGCTTCAATTCAGGTAGTTTTGAAGAAAACCAGCAAGTGACATGAAGCTAATAAAATGAGTTTTGATGGTTTATACTTGAGGGATTTTTAAAATTATATTCAACCCACAGCATCGAACTCTTATTAACAACTTTATGGTTCTGTATGGCTTCTACTTTTTGGAAAATAACATTATTTAACATTGCTGACTAGCAAATGCTAGAGGTAACGTGCAGTTAAATAATAGACTTGAATTGGATATAAAATACGGTATCACAATTATGTATTGCATTAAGAATTAAGTAATAGTACTTATGTACTGCATTGAGGGGTAATAATTCTTTGAATATGAAAAATAACTCAAGCTAAAGTTGAAAATATTATGTTCCAAGCCACATCAAATATAATCACTTTCAATTCTACCTTCTAGGCTATATTTCAAGGTTTTGATTAAAATTAATAAGCTTTTAGAACATTATAGTAAATAAGGAGTTTGAATGGCTACTCTAGTTCTAATTAATACTCTAATAAAGTTTAATTTTAATAGGGCAACTTTAATGTTTAATTATAGAAAATAACTAGTAGGCCTATCCTAAAATATTCAAAATAAGCATGAGCATGCAGTTTCTAATTATGTCATTGTCAAGAGAGTCCTTATTGAACAAGTCGAAACTAATCATGTTTCATTTGGGATATCACAAGGGTACTAGTTAGGTACCTTCTATAATTAATAGATATTCATCCATTTTAAAATAGACTATGTGTTTTTAAAGTACCATAACAGAACCTGTTTATTCTAGCAAGATACAGTTATCTCAACAATAATTATTAGAATTAGTTCGCCTGTTTGAATACACTTTGTAGGCCTACATGTCATATGTGTTACAGTAATCTATAATAATATTTTTAATATTCGTATAGCTTTTACTGGTGAGGAGTCCCTAATTGAACCTTGCCTGGAAAGGCATATTGATTTAGGCAGGCAATGGGCCTCACGATTCTTATTTAAGTATATCAGCCGGACCGTAATTATCCAATGATCAAAAAGGGGACTGCTAAAATAAAATTGCCTAAAAAACGTTTACAATATTTATTTCTCTTGGTGTAATATACCCTAGATTCCAAAAATGCCAAAAGTAAAGCACTCATTTATTAATTTGAATTTTTTTTCGATAGAGCTTCAATAGGCCTTTGAAGTTGAATACGGTACTCATAGTAGGTAGGCCTACCTATACACGATGTGATTCAAAAACATGCATTGACTCTGAGGCAATTGATTCTAGTTAATAAAATAATTATAATAGTATATTATTAATAATGGAATGCTTCTAGTTAATAGAATAATATATTATTAATAATGAAATACATCAGTTACTTCAAATAATTACCCTTACAAATTCAAGCATAGGAATGAAAAGTTAACTCTTTGATTGACATGCCTATAAAGCATAGAATTTAGCATAATTGAAGTAACTAATAATTGTGGAAAAGTTATCTGAGTTATAAAAAGCAATTAATTCACTTTATTGAATTAAATTTCCAATAATCATTTTAGAATTACCTTTGGGACAACCCAAAAAGTTCATTACCCATAACACATTAGCAAAATTGATGTCAAAGAACTAGTTCTTTGAATGTTACTGTTTCTGCCCGCTTGGGTGCGCTGCAATCGATTCTGCTTCTGCCCGTTACGAAAACACAGCTTAATTGAAATTTTGTAAAGTTTATAACAAGATAAGCAATGCATTATTACTGATAAAAATGTACTAGAATAATAATGTATAAGAAAGTAAAACCGGTGATTAGGTTAGTGATTAGTTTCCATAATAGGCCTACATTTTTTATTCACAATAAATTATTTTAAGCTGCCGTACTAATAACAAAGAATTTACACTTATTATTGTAGCTGCAATACATACGGCCTATCTAAATAAAACTGTTGATTGAAATAGTCTTCTACATAATTTATTTTAGACCTTAATGTAAAAATGATTCAAACTTTTCTATTAGCTAGCTCTACGTAACGTATTGTTTTAAATTATATTCATATAGGATTTTAAGTTTTAAATCAGTTACCTTTGATTGTAACTTGAAGTGAGTTCTAATAATAATAAATAATTATAAATGTATAACCCACTGTAAGCATGTAAGCACTAAGCAGTGTTAACATAAAACATAAACATAACCCTTAAACCGTGAAGTGTAAAGTTTATACAGAGTGGAAACGTGGAACGATCCTATCGTTCAAGTCCACTCAAGTTTATTTTTGTCTACATTTTTGACTGTCGACCAGCTCTCCAGTTGAACAACTTATAACCACCCGCTGATGGCAGTCCGATGTTCTTATGACGTCATAAGGACGGTCAGTTTACAGAACTGTCACTTTGCAGGACGGTCAGTTTGCAAGACGGTCAGTTTGTAGGACGGTCAATTGTAGATCGGTCAGTTTTTAGGTCGGTCAGATGGTATACACCCGCATTGTTTTAGGGAACTAGTATTAATACCAGGTACTCGCAATCGCCATTTTGAGTCACAGAAGAAGGAGCCAAATTCAAATTACATCCGTACGCTATGTTGTATGGTTTTGGACAGAATATATTGATGAGAATATTTTTCTAACAAGGATGAATTCAAAAAATGAACGTATTGTTCAGAACAAAATGAAATGATTTGTATAAAATTAAACAAAACCTGGTACCGTACAAAACTAGTCAGCTACAGTCCTTCAACTCTGTGCCTCAACATTATTAGTTTTGGAAAGGTGCAGTCTTCAGAAAAAAGTTTCTATCAATCATAATTAATAGTCTACTCACTACTGCATGGATTATTATTAGATGTAAAAATTATCAATACCAGAGTAGGCCAGTAAATTATTCATATCAGTCCGATTTTGGATCAGAAAAAGATATAGGCCTAGGCTATACTACGGTACTGTAGCTTGCACAAGCTTAGAAGACTCGCCGTTACTAGTGTATTGTAATAGTGAGTCTTCTAAGCCACTAGGACGGTATTTTTTAAGAACAATTTAATATTCATTATAGAGAGTTCATGATATCAAGAAGAATTTGTAAGTAAGCCTATAAACTAGGTAGGTAGTGATAATATTGTAAACCAAGCTACTGCTCAGCTTCAACACTTACCTTTATTAGGTACCTTATAATAGGTATGGTAGCCTACAGTTTGTAAGTTCACATTACAATATTGTCAATAATTATCCAGTAATATTGTTTTGAGATGATCAATTAGTAAATAGAAAAAGCTTTCAACGTAGCGAGTAAAAAATTTTTGTTAAAGTACCTGGACCGTACCGTACCCAGTGTCTTTGACTCAGAAAAACAAATCAATATATAAGCTCACAAACAGCTCATGTAAGAGTAAAATGAGAAAATAGACCTTCGCAAACAGACCGCATTATTGCATACCAGTCAGAATCAACAACCACGTGATACCATATGCAAACGAGGCAAAATATGTGTCATTACTCTGGATGCCAAGCTTCGGTGGAGAAACCATGTTAAGAAAAAGTTGTATGAGCTCAACTAAAGTAAGTATCGTAGAATGTATTGGCTGATAGGAAGGAATTCAAGCTTATCAACTACAATACAGACAAACTCTAAGGCCTGTCTGGTTTTATGGTGCACAACTGTGGGGCTGTACAGCAGAGAGCAATATTGCATCATCCAACGATTCCAAAACAAGTTTCTTCGAAATGCTGTCAATGCTCCATATTCATCAGGAACGCCGACCTTCATAGAGACCTTCGGTGGAGACAGTCAAGGAGATGATTGTAAAAACAGCAAGGACTATGAAGAGGCTCTAAATGACCACCAAAATGTTGAGGCAATCCAGTTTTGGAAACTCAACATTAATGAGGAGATTGAAAAGGAAGGAGCCAACAGATCTGGTGTAAACCACCAGGAGTGCTTAGTGAAAGTGGAAAAAAATAACATATCTATTTAGTGCAGTTATTATGAAGAGCTAATTTACAACAAGGAGAAGCTATTACAAAACTCTTCTTGTAAAATGAATTGGAGTAATTATTTAGGATAGAAATAAACTGATCGTTAGTCCTAGTACTAGTAACAGTGATATTCTATTAAAAAAATAATTAAACTGTATGTACAAGACTTTAATTGCTCAAACACTTTCAAGAACCTTTTCAAAAAAACCAATAATCTTGGAACTGAATGTTGTTTGAAACTGATGACTTTAGCTCCACTAATGGCTACAGACCTAAAATTACTATCTCATTTTCTTGCTTGATTAATAAATAGGAGTGATTTTAGCTTCTTTCCAGATGAGAGGAAATTCATTGCTTCTAATTAACAAATGAAATATTTACAATAATGGTAAAATAGTTATCTTCAATTCTTTGATGAGATAATGGGTGTAGGTACTATCTGAACCACTACTTCTATCATTCTTCAAATATTTGAAAGGTGAAAGCGTTAACTACATCTATCTCACTCACTTCTCTAAATTGAAACCACAAGTTTGAAAAATATCATTATCTTTGAGTAAATCTTCAATATTACTATGGTAATATTACTATAGTATAAGTTGCAGCTTCGTTGTAAACTAATTTGAAAACGGTTTGACTCATTTTAGTGAAAAAAAAGTAACTGAGTATTATATTTATAAAATAGAATTATAGTACCCTTTACTGACAAAGCAATACAAGCAGTTGAAACGAATGCTATGCTATGACTCAAAATGGCGACTGCGTGTACCCAGTCTTTATAGTTCCTTACATTGTTTAACAAAAATGTAAGTTAAACACCACAAACACTCGGAGTTCTGCTTCATCGGTCTTGGTGTCCTTCTCATGGTCTTCCCTTCTCTCACTGATTGCATCCAAGGTGCCCTGCCGCCAGTCCAGGTCCGAGTAACTGGTGTGTGTCTCATGCGCCCTCCCAGGAACAAGTTAGATGGCCTGACGGCTGACTTGCAACGATTGCTTATCAGATGAGTTTTTTGTCACTTTCAAATTTTTAGACTTATTCTTTGGCCCATTTTACACAGAGGTATTCTAATATTCATAATGTTAATTTGTTTTTTTAATTGCTACTTATTGTTACATGAAACTTCTACTACCCTTTTTTATGAGTCTCTTTCTCCTTTTACCACAACATTGGAAGTCTGTTGTGCAACAATTATTTGCCACTTCAAGTATTTGAGTCACATTTAGTAATTCTGTATATGTATGATTCTAGGAATTTTCAACGTTTTCACTTTAATTATCAATCATTTTTGAATCAGACAGTATAGCTGTCTTGCTCTGTTCTACACATTAGCCAAGTTGCTTCTGGTGTACTCTCACGTCATATGAAGTATTGTTATGATTTGTTGAGATTTATTCTGAATTTATTGATGATCCATGGTGATTCTAATCATCATACTGTGTAATATTTCTACCTTTTTTGTCATTCATTTTTTCAGGAACAATAATTTTAAGAATCAGTGAAAGTGAATTCACAGACAATTGCTTACTATTGAATTATTTGACTTCATAAATTTATTAATTCAGGACTATTAAATTTCTCAATTCAGTTATTGGTAGAAATCAAACTATTCAAGTTACATTCATCTGTATTTAAATTATATATTACTTTACATTGAAACTTATCCATAATCATTATTGTATCAGCCCTTTTATATCTCCATCATCAGTAAAGATTTGTGAACTATTCTAGCCTATGACAAAAAGGCAAAATAAAATCAGTCATTGTTTCTGTACAACTTTGTCTTTATTTAGAAAAATCATTATCACAAGTATCAACTTGAACTATTATATTTTTTAGGTTTACAATTACAATTCTTTTCAAACATTCTAGCTTCCAGAGTAATTACAATTGTATAACAGTTGTAATTTCAATCTGGCACTTTGTTGGTCTGTGGTGCAAGAACTAGACAAATGTTAGTTCTTTTATCAATTCTGCTTCTCACACCATACAGTCCACTCAAGTTAGGTTGGCTTTACAACCCAACCTGCCACGAGACTCATCATAAGTGTTCTCAAAAAGTTTTCTATAATTTCTTTACGATGCGTGACGTCACTGTTGTGACGTCAAGATGGGTGGATTTGGCAATAGATGTGGCTTCATCGACTTTCAGTATGAATATACAATGTACAATGAGCCGTGTCTATTCTATAACTGGTCTAGGTTACATACATGAACCACAGAATGGATATAGGGCACAACTGGGTCGACGACAAAGTGGGTCATTTTTTAGGCCGCATCTGTCGCCTCATGTCATGACAAACTGGGTCTGCTCAGGAATGTGACCCACTCTGTCGCTGACCATATGTTGGGAGGTGCCACAAATAGTCCAGTCAAATGGTCGTTTTTCAAGAAACAGCCCCAAAAGAATTTTTCACGACGGTTCTATATGTATTTTGGGGCGCTGAATTCGAATCTGAAATTCGCTGACACCCCAGAGGGCGGCTTCACCCCCAAACCCCAAAAACTTTGGACTTTTTTTCCAATTTTCCCATTTTATTTCGTGAAATTGAGTTTCTCAAGAAAAATTATTCATGACAAAATTGAAGAGAATAAGATTTCCAATAAATTGAGTGGTCGCGCAGGATTCTACCATTTTTGGTTCTGGAGCTACAAATTTTCAAAAAAATGGTATTTTTTGAAGGATTTTAAAAATTACGCAAACCTACCACTTCTACCCTATACAACATGGATATTTTTCTGGTATAGATAGAAAACCACACATCACATGAAAGAACAATTCATTATGAACAGGATTCCTTAGAAATTTTCGAATTTAGTAGTGGGGGAGGGGGGATATACCCAAAAATAGAAATCAGTCCTACAGCCAAAATACAAATTTTTCATTATAATACCTTTTCAAGGCCTTCCTAACAAAAAAATACATATTTCGGCTGAAATCATCTCACGCAGGTTATTTTCTATGAGAATCACCCGTTAGAAACATTTAATTTCAGTATTTCCTAGTGGGGGGTATGTTATAAGGATACCGTACATCAAGGATCAAAACTTTAAACACTTATAACTTTTTACAGAATGATCAGATCTCCTCGTACTACAGCTCATTCTTCTCAGCTCTTCAAAGCAGTTCAAAATCATGTATCATAATTGAAATTTGATGAGAAAATAAAAAAATCCACTTTTAGTGTATTTTAGCCCCTATTTAAATACACAGATAAATGGAAATACTGCAATTAAATGTTTCTAACGGATGATTCTCATAGAAAATAATCCGCGTGAGATGATTTCAGCCAAAATATGTATTTTTTGTTAGGAAGGCCTTGAAAAGGTATTATAATGAAAAATTTATATTTTGGCTGTAGGACATGATTTTCTATTTTTGGGTATATCCCCCCTCCCCCACTACTAAATTCGAAAATTTCTAAGGAATCCTGTTCATAATGAATTGTTCTTTCACGTGATGTTTGGTTTTCTATCTATACTAGAAAAATGTCCATGTTGTATAGGTAGAAGTGGTAGGTTTGCGTAATTTTTAAAATCCTTCAAAAAATACCCCTTTTTTGAAAATTCGTTGCTCCAGAACCAGAAATGGTAGAATCCTGCGCGACCACTCAATTTATTGGAAATCTTATTCTCTTTCGGGGCTGTTTCCTGAAAAACGACCATTTGACTGGACTAAAAGTAGAAGGAAGTAAAGGACTTCACTCTTACGATCATCACTTGATGCTGCTGTCTGTGAATTTCCTCATTTTGAAGGTTTTCATTCTAGATATTAGCAGTTTTGAACACTTAATCATTGAACTTACCTTTTCGGATTTATACTCATTCGAAAGCTTATGAAATGGAGAAGTTTTTTAAATACCTATTGAAACCACTATAGTTACCCAGAGAAAAACCGAGGAATAACGGTTTGAAATTTCACTTTGAATTTGAATAGCATTTTTTCAAGTTTCAGCCCTAATAAAAAAACTACAAAAATCTTACAACAAATAAAATTACATTAATCTTGTTTGAAATGTTTTTCTCTCTCCAACAATACCCTTGAAATTAAAATTCGACCAGTAGTTTTCAAGTTATTGAGTAAATGACCCGAAGTAGGCAGAATATTCT
>NW_024091192.1:0-22150 GCF_014356525.2 Nilaparvata lugens | reverse complement strand
CAATTTCTGTATATATTTATATATTGGTTATTTGGGTAGTTCAGGATTGGAGATGCTCATTGTCACTCCACTGTGGGTATGTTAATGCGTGCTAGAAAGAAAAAAACAGAGGGAGAAGAGAGAGAGGAATAAAGAAAGAGTGAGAGTGAGTGAGTGAGTGTGAGCAGCGATGAGAGATGAAAGAGAGAGTGTGAGCGACTAAAAGAGACAGTGAGAGCGTCTAAAAGAAGGGAGTGAGTGAGAGGAAAAGGGGAGTGAGAGAGTGAGAGAGAAAATAGGCACCACTGTCGCCGACGATGCAACTCTGTTAATTCCACACTTCCTCATTACCAGAGTGGAGGAGGCTACTAGAGCCTCAATGCATACAGAGCTTCTATATTGGATCAAGTCTTTATGCTCTGTGAACGTTTCTGGCTCAAAAATACTGATTTCAACTTCAATTCCATAAAAATAGTACAGAATTTGATACTTTTAATCTATTGCAGTTCAAAAATGGCTATATTGATTAGTTAATACATAATGTTGGAAGTTAATAAAATTTAAAAGTATCCTTAAGGAGTTTTATTTAATTCCAATAATTATATTTTCTTTATACTGTTTTTCGGTAATTCTTTCAAAATTATATTTTAATATGCGAATATTTCCTATTTTAGCTATAATAATGTGAAATATTTCTTCTATGTTTAGTTTTGAAGCATCTAATTTGAAAATCTACATTGTGAAAATACTTTAGGACTCAAAATTTTGTGAATTGAAGAAATACAAGACTTAACCTATTTCGGACTTATTTGCTATCTAAATTTGGGAAGGAATAGCACAAGGTTACCTTATTTTTCCTCTCCCTATCATTTTGATAATGTTCTTATTGTATGAATAAATAAAGAATAATAAATAAGTAGCACTGTAAGAAAATACTTGAAAAGTCCTTGAGAATTTCAATTCAAAATTTGAAATTCTTGTTTTTGAGTGAAAAAGGACTAAATTTCAGAGAAGTGGAATCATAGCCTCATTTCGGACTTTTAAAATATTATCTAAATTTGGGAGATGAATAGTACAAGGAGTATCCTTAGTTTTTCTCTCCTATTCAATGCTTTTTTGTAGAAATGAAAATAGTAATAAATAAATGAATTATAATTGTTGTAGCACAATAAGGAAAAGTAAATATGGAGAATATAAGTACAATGCCTCATCACAACTTTTGAAGTGAATCGTTTCATATTCTTCCAACATTAAAATACCTGGTTAAAAGATAAAGACTAATTTAAATTTTGATTCAATATTGGAAGAAAGGAAAATCAAAAACTCATCTCAAGCTCTGAAATGCATTGAAAATGTTTAGGCATTGAAATACTGCGCTGAACTTGATAACTCACTGTTAATAAATAGTGGACGAGCTCTATTGACTCATGTTGAAATATGAATGTTACTATGTTTTCACGATATATTGGAAGCGTTTTCACCCCACAAATACCTTCTATTCTTTATTGATTCTTACAATAAGTACACCAATGAAATGATAGGGAGAGAGAAAATTAAGGTAACCTTGTGCTATTCCTCTCCCAAATTTAGATAAGGTTACACAAGTCCGAAATAGGTTAAATCTTGTAGTTTTCACTTCACAAAACTTTCAGTCTTCAATTATTTTTACAAAGTAGTTTTTTAAATTAAGATGCTTCAAAACCAAACATAGGAGAAAAAACCCATAGTTTGATACCTTAGTTTGAATATAGGCTGATTCCAACCATCTTAAGGTCATTGACAATAGAGTGCAGCACAAGAAAAAATTAAAGGACTGGCTGGCTGATAAGTGTTTTTATGACCTGAATGACTTTTTGTTGTGAATTTTTGTTCTTGTTATACCTATGTGAAGATTGCCAAACAATTTCATTGTTGTACATGCAATGAGTAATAAATTCAAATTCAAACTTTAAATTTTCTTGATACAGTAGTTTGAATTGGAAGAATAGCTAGCATATTCATGAATGTCTTAATTCTAGACATTTCTAGACACTATAAATTAATTATGAAAAAAAAGAAAATTGAATAACCCTGTCTGATTAACGATCTTTTCCACTGATTTCACTCTTCAGAAATAAATGAACCTTGTTTTTTTCTCCCTCTTCCCTACTTCTAATAATTTTAATCTTCAGAGATAATGCCCATCTCACTTATGATGAATGGGATTACCAACATTTTCGTAAATATATTGTGATTCTTCAAAACTTAAAAACTTCAAAACTTTAATGAGCCTTCACTTTCACCTTACTAAACAACATTTTAATTATTATTATTATTAATAGAAATTAATGTTTATTAATAATTGATGAAATATTCCAAATCCTGAACCAGTTGACCACTCTCCTCCGACCATGCCTTCTAAATCCTCAGCCGGTCAATTCGTTGACCGTTGCTTCCATAGGGCATCAACCAGCTTTATTCAAATCATAATAAAACGAGTGAGCAGACAGTGAATGTCATCATTAATTCATGCCTTTCATTTATAGCTGTCCGGCTGTCTCTTATGTTCTTCATCTACAACTTACATTGCTCACAATTAACTCTACTCAAACTATTATTACTAACAAGCCTCTATTTACTTGTATCTATGTACTTTACTATGTACTGTGAACACACATATTAAAAAAGAATGAATGTAGACTACTAACGTGGAGTGAAAAACATTATTTATTTATTCATTCACATAACCAATGCACAAATCAAATACATGATTAGAAAATGACCAACAGGCCTAGCCCAAAACTGTTCCCTTTCCGAATTTTGTATTAGTAAGCCAATGTCTAAAAGGTAGGTTATTTGTTGTTTCACTTTTGAATCAAATTCCGAGTCCAGAAATACACAAACCAAAATTTAGAATTTAATTAGATTGAAACCCGAAAAGTTATGAATATATTGTAGACATCAAGAAATGAGTATGAATAGAGTAAGGTCCACGTTATGATTGGAGAAAGATATGTGAACAGCATTGCCGATTCTCTGCCTTGCCACTGCCTTCTATGGCAGTGATAAGGATAGCTGATACCGGTATATCTCATGTAATATTAAAGCCCGGTAGCACAAAAGCAGGTTAATTAAAATTCGTGATTCATTTCTGATTGGTTCTCGTAAAATTAATCACGTTTAAAATTTAACCGCTTTTGTGCAACCGGGCTTTAATATTAGGCCTACATCAGATATACCGGTATCAGCTATCGTCCATAGAAAGCAGTGGCTAGGCGGAGAATCGGCAACGCTGTTCTCATATCTTTCTCCAATCATAACGTGGACCTTTCTATATTAATACTTATTTCTTGATGTCTACAATTTTATTCGCTAGTTCATTCTAGTTTAAAATAAATAATTATATTCTATTCTTCAATAAAATATATTTTTCAATTTCCTTGATTGAGATAAAATAATTTGTTAATTAATTAAATTTATACATTTTTAAGAAACGATCAGAAAACGTTGTGGAGCTAGAAAAAATAGCGCTATCTGTTTTGTCGAATGATAGACAAGGATAGCAACACAAATCCTAATCAAATACTGCCATTATAACGTGGACCTCACTATAGTGTTATCAAGAAGAAAATGTGTAGTAAATTGGGATATAAAAAGAATATATATACTTAGAATACATGAAGATGTATGTTACAAACACATCGATTTTTGTTCGTACGATATTTTGCCGTCCTTATGAATTCTATTGGATTAAACGGAGCTTGACAAACATCATCTGTTTGACATCCTCTGTTCAATCTATTAGAATTTATATAGAAACGGCAAAAATTCGTACGAACAAAAGTCGATGAAAAAGAAGAAGAAATTGTCAAAAAACCACAGATTTATTGATACTTAGAGAGATCGGTTTCGGTTATTATTATTACACACGATTGTCAATCTCTGATAAACTCATAGACTGATAGTTTATTTCTCTATCTACTGTATTTCTCTATGTATGTCAATGAATGACGGTCTTTCTAAGTAGCAATAAATCTGTTGTTTTTTGACAATTTCCTAGTCTTTTTCATTTAATATGAATAATTACTACAATATCAACTTCTCAACCACACAAAAAGTGAAACATCGATGTGTGTGTAGCTGGCCTAAGTGTGTGTGAAACAGTTCATCAATATACAAGTATATACATAAAGAATGGAAGTAGTAGACAAGTCTGGCCAATCAAGATCAAGCGCCATACAAAGTTCAAATAAGTGGCGTCAGAGAAGAATGATTACTACAAGTACGCGGTATATCTCTCAACGGTATCTTTACTCTATGGTGGCGTCTAGGACAATAACCTTGAGATCTGATTCTCATCTCATTGAATGAAAGATGAATAGATTGTTGGATTTCACAAGAAAGCTGCAAAGATTGGAAAATATATAAGGAAATAATTAACTATTCAACGAGAATTGAATAGTATTGAATATTAGGGAAATTTGTAATGGTGATTCAAAATTTATTGTTCTCATGTTTAATTTGGACTAAAATTTTATAAAAATTGTACACGTGAAATTCTAACCTTATCTTGGACTTTGTCACCTATAAATAATTTAATTTGGAAGAAAAATAGCACAAGGACTATCTTATTATTTCATCTTCCAATGCTATTAGATTAGTGTCATTTGCATTGTAACGGTGATTGAAGATGGCTGAGGTCTGGTAATGAAGATTTTGCCAATTTTGTCAAAAGTTGAACGTTTCTCTAACTTCATGTTCAACGTGACACTTCAATTTTATCACGTGATTTTTCCTTCTCCATACCGTGAACTATAGAGAAAAGAAAGCATAAGAAATAGTCCGTTATTTTTACTAAATTTCAATTTTTGTTAACTCAAGCCGATTGATGTCGACTACAATATAGCTACTGTTTTGTTGGGGTGAGAGTGTAAGAAAGGCACAGCTTGAGAGACTATCAGCGTCACATAGCTTTGCCCAAAACAACTACTGGTACTATATAGGCTTGAGTTATTAGTGACATTTGCAACATAAAGGCCCTATACCATGGTATTTTTTTCAAATTCAAATTGGTTTATCCATAAAATATGACATATTTACTAAATATAAAAGTGTTATGAATTACAGGAACAAATTCTCCCTGCCTGGATGATTTGTCCGCAGGGATATCTTCTTATATTATGCTATCTTTTCTCTATGACTTGATTCACTGACTAACTCATACTCTGATTTCCTCTCTCTCTCTCTCTCTCTCTCTCTCTCTCTCTCTCAATCTCTTTCTCTCTCTCCCTCTCTCTCTCTTTCAATTTTTTCTCTCTCTAACTCTTTGTCTTCTCACTGATGTTCCCATCCATGTAAAACTGGTTGGAAGTGATACTGCAGTAAACTTGAGGTGGGCTTTGTTATGAAACTCTACAAGAACAGTCACTATCTGGGGTATATGAAGTGTATCAACATCTTTTTGAGTTGACATTATATTGTCAACTATAATTTCTTACATCAAAAAATAATCTGCGGCATTAATTTCCATTTATAAGTCATTTATTTTAACATCAATTTCTGAAAATTCCGAAATTTGAATAAACAACATTTTTCAAATCCGAACTAATCTAAACTTCTAGTAATATAATAAAGGGAAGGATTGGCTTCAGGTCAATAGACGTAGGTATACTTATAGACATATGGGATAGGAAATTCACAATTGACCTACTGAAATCTTGAATAATCCAAAATAGGCCTATAGCCTTCGGTGGTAAATCAAGTTTCTTCATGCAAAATTTCAAGTTAATCAGTCCATCTTGTGTCTGAACTACTGGACTGATTAACTGGAAATTTTGCATATAGAAACTTAATCTACGGAGCATGGTTATAGGCCTATTTTGAATTCATCAAGATTTCAGTAGGTCAAGTTTTCAGTTTGTCAAGTTTTCAATTAGACCCTTGCGGAGCGCGGGTTACCGGCTAGTGAATAAATAAATTCGACTCAACATCAACAACCCCATTCACGGTCCGACGTCAAATGCACAAAAGCTGGTTAAATTTTAACCGTGATTAATTTCATGAGAACCAATCAGAGAAGGTCTTTTTGATTGGTTCTCTTGCAATAAATCACGGTTAAAATTTAACCAGCTTTTGTGCAACGGGGCCTGAATGTTGGACCTCAAGTTGAAAAAGAAATCGGATAATGAATGTTATTTCATATAAAAAATGAAGATTTCTAAATGAATGCCCGCTTAAACCGATATATCTTCCAACAAATTCGCAACTCTCCTTTCATTTTTTGTCAGTGGAATTTTGTCAAGGCCTTCTCTATAGTGATATGGTGGTATTATTGCGGCCAGTAATTTACTGTTGTGTGCGGAATCCGTTCAATTACCGGTATTATCCGCCTGCGTGCTGGAAACAAAAGACAGGATGCTTGCCGCTGGACCACTAAGTTAACTGCTAACCATGATTTACTCTTATTTGCTCATCTCATCTTATTTGCTCAAAACTCACATCCAGTTTGGTAGAAGTACTCTATTCGAAATCACACAATAATTATAATGAGAATAATTTTGGAAAAGGAAACTTGAGAATGACAATAAATGTCGAAATTAGTAGTGTTAAATTGAAAAATATTAGTGTATGAGTTATTTTCTACTAGCAGGTAGTTCAATAGTTCAGACGTGATGATGCATCATTCGTGAATTTCCAATTCCGTACGTGCATAAGCCGATTTTCTCCTTTATTATAATTATAGATTATAGATAATTATAGATAATCAATGACAGTTGGATATGAATAATACTGGTTACATGAATAGTAAAATGGATAACAGATAGTACAGCGAACCACGATTTTTACGAACAACAATGGATTTGGTCAGATATTTCCAAATTCCCTTAAAATTTTGAAACAATATTTACAAAATCAACCACTCTTACTCTTAATCAACTATTCTACCCACTCTACTTTTTCAATTACTTTCCCATTGAATTGTTAATTAGAATCGGTAAATTTTTAGAGAATTACATTTTTTCAGATGTATTAAATTTGTACAGGAACAGTGTGGGCTGATATGCATGTTTTTAACAAACTGATTCCACGTAAATCAATAAATAAAAAAAAATGTGTTCGCAACTTTATCAGATACTAGCCATCAGGCTCGCTTCGCTCGCCATATCCGTCTAGCAAGGGGGCTCCGCCCCCTGGACCCCCGACTGGATCGTCCAAAAATGAGATCAGCGGGCTCGCTTCGCTCGCCTGAATGTAGACCTCATCGGAACCTCTGTACTGAATACTGGACCCCCGACTGGATTGTCCAAAAATGAGATCAGGGGGCTCGCTTCGCTCGCCTGCATGTAGACCTCAGCGGAACCTCTGTACCGAATTTAAACGTATTATGTCAATTTGATCTCGAAAAACACCTGTTACTATATCGGCGTATCTTGGCGAACAAATTCTTCCACCTCAGCTAAACCTGTGTACTGATTTTTTTTCAATAAATTTCCATCAATTATTGAAAAAGGTGAGGAAACGCAGAAAAGCTGAGAAAACGCTAATTTTGGGCGTATCTTTGGCGTTATTTCAAATTCCTTCTAACACAATATATTGCACCCCAGCTGAGCTTCTGTAGTAGTGAACATTTTTTTTTTTTTTCTCGATAAAGCTGAAGAAAACGCTAAAAAACGCAGATTTTGGGCGTATCTTTGGAAATTTTTCCAAATCCGTTCTTTTTGCGCCTCTAAAGGGCCAACTGAACACACCTACCAAATTTGAAATGTTATGTCATATTTTTATCATATGTTGGACGATCCAGTCGGGGGTCCAGACTAAACGTCTGGCTAAACGGATATGGCGAGCGAAGCGAGCCTGACGGCTAGTAATATACCCAGGTAGTATTCCCAGGAATAGCTTTGATTGATAGCAGTAGCATACCCAATCAATTTTTTTCCGCTATAAATCAGGACCTCCTAAAGGTATTTAGGAGGTACTGGATAATTTGGTATTTAGGAGGTCCTGGATAAATGCATTTCAATCTTCAACTTGATGCCAACCTAACAAAGTCAACTCAACTTAATGCCAACTTGACAAAATTTTTAATTTAGTTACCAGAACAACTGTTTCGAAGAGGTACTCTCTCTAGATTATAGTTCTATATTAACATATTATGGTATGGACATTACAATTATAATTTTAAGATATTGGAGTATGAAGAATATACATGCTAAAAGACGAACTTTAAACCCTTATAACCACCCTTAGAGTTAAAATATCGCCAAAAGATTTCTTAGTGCGCCTCTAAAGGGCCAACTGAACATACCTACCAAATTTGAACGTTTTTGGTTCGGTAGATTTTCAGTTCTGCGAGTGAGTGAGTGCCATTTCGCTTCTATATATATAGATATAAACAATTTCGTAAGTCCTTGTAATTCGTAGTCAATTCTCTCTCAAGTTTATTGTTCTCTCATTTCTATTATATTTTAATAAGAAAAACATTTTTCTTGCTGAGGATTATGCCCACAAGAGTTCAAGGCTTGTGCGTGGGTAATGAGACGGTTGATGATGAGAGATGAGTGGACTCCGAACCACGGGACGCGAAACTCAAATGGTATTCAGAAGAGTTCAGTCTTGAAGTCATCACCTTTCCAACGGGAGTAGAAGGCACATGTGTAGCTCAACATTATATATATTATTAACAAACTAGACTTTTATTCATTTATAAAACAAGTACAGAAAAACTACATTTAATTTTATAAAAACAAGTACATTTATAAAACAAGTACTATCATCAAAATGATAGGGAGAGAAAAAATAAGGTAACCTTGTGACGTTAAGTCTATTGATAGTAGGATAACATTACTAGACTATAACTATAACTGAATATAACATTAGTTATGTTATTAATTATAATAGTTGGAAAACATTACTAGACTATAACTATAACTGAATCTAACATTATAGTTATGTTATTTATTAATTAGAGGCAATATTCTAAATTTCAATCCCCAACATACTTACTAAAACCTGTCGGCTTAGTATTAAAAGAACGCACGAATTAACCGTTTTGAAACTCTTGTCAACCTATAAACACAGGTTATTAGAAATTCAGCAGCCTGAATTAGAACGGCCAACACAAGAAGGAAATGTTTTATTGTTCTCGTATGTAAATCGGACTCCGATTATTTGCATAATGCATGTGTGGATTAATAACGTCAATGTAAAATAGCTGTAGGAAACGCCACTAGCTTTCGGCTTCGTTTGTGTTTTCCCAGGCCATATAGCACGGTGCATATGGTGCTGGATTATTATGGCGTTTTTTTCACTTTGAATTTGATTAGACCTGAGAGTTCGAGATATAGCAATAATGTAGAATACACTTTTTACTTTCCTTGCCCTGTTACCATAGGTAAGGAAAGTATTGCTTTCCGAAAAAAATTAAGGTACCCCAATTTCTAAATTTCTATACGTTTCAAGGTCCTCAGAGTTCAAAAAAGTGGTTTTTGGGTATTGGTCTGTATGTGTGAGTGTGTGTATGAGTGTAGGTGCGTCTGTGTACACGATATCTCATCTCCCAATTAACGGAATGACTTGAAATTTGAAACTTTAGGTCCTTAGTCTACAATATAAGGATCCGACACGAACAATTTCGATCAAATGCAATTCAAGATGGCGGCTAAAATGGTGAGAATGTTGTCAAAAAGAGGGGTTTTCGCGATTTTCTCGAAAACGGCTCCAACGATTTTGATCATATTTATACTTAAAATAGTAATTGATAATCTCTATCAACTGCCACAAGTCCCATACCTGTAAAAATTCCAAGAGCTCCGCCCTATCTATGCAAAGTTTGATTTTAGTTTCTCAATCATCCGGTTTCAGATACAATTAAAACAAAAAAATTTCGAGTGGAAAAGATTGAGGATGAAAAGCTCTACAATTAATGTTCAGTAACAGTTTCACCTAAAATTGAAAATAAGCTCGAAATTCGAGAAAATGTGATTATTCAATTACAAACTGTTTGCAACTATTGATTTTGTTAAATCATTCACTATGAAGCGATAGCAGACCTCGTGTGTCTCCAGCATATTGTCCTGTCACCAGCTGGCTCAGATCTTTAAATAGTAGACTTGAGATGCGCGTGAACACTAGCGTCAGGGGATCAATTTTCATAACGGCAAGGAGGTGAGTGCACAACACCAGATTTTTGGAACTCAGTCTCTCAGTGGGACCCTATGGCTAGCCATACTACACACACATCGATATTCTGCCGTCCTTATAAATTCTATTGGATTAAACAGATGATTTCAAACATATAATGTTTGTCAAGTTCTGTTTAATCTGAAGGAATTCATAAGGACGGCAAAATATCGTACGAACATAAGTCGATGTGTGTGTGCAGGGCTTAAACGAATAGTTATATCGAATTCGGTTGACATATAGCACGGTGCATAATATGATGTTGAGTTATTATAGCAATTTCTCACTTTCAATTTGGTAAGATATGAGAGTTAGAGATATAATAATAGAGTAATACTTTGGAATCAGTGGGACCCAAATTGAATAGTTATCATTGAATTCGAGTAACTCAATTTTACAGATAGAAATAAATGAGAATTTGTATTTGTTCAAATGCTAATGTATATGGAATACTCATTGAATCAAACTCCAACTTAAATCCTGTCAACCACCCCACCCCCCCCACAGTTAATTGATTAAGGCTGTGCAAAGGCTAAAAATAAACTTTCTACTGGTGATATTTATCAAAGTTTTTCGATTTGTATATCATCAAGCTATTAAAATGAAAACGTTTTCTCAAGAAAATATTTTTTCCGATCATTACTTTTTGAGATATGAGCGCCCGAAGTTTAAATTTGTGGGTCAGAACATTTCAAATTCGATAAGAGATAAATCCATGAGATTAAGAGGCTGAATTGTTCATAGTATTGTTCATGTAGTAAAATGAAAATTTTCTGGAAATACGGATTTTAGAGAAAGTTATTAAATTTACCAAAAATAACTCAACTGGAAGTTATTTTTGGTCATTTTTAGTAAATTGAATAACTTTCTCAAAAATTGATATTTTCATAAAATGTTTGTTTTACTGGATTAACAATACCATTAAAAATCCATCCTCTAGATCTCATTGTTTTATCTCCTACCGAATTTGAAATGTTCTGTCCCAAAAATTTAAACTTGAGGCGCTCATATCTCAAAAATGTTTCCTGAGAAAACTTTTTCATTTTGATAGCTTGATGGTATACAAATCGAAAAACTTTGAAAAATATCACCAGTAGAAAGTTTGTTTTTAGCCTTTTCACAGTCTTAACTTTTCAAGTGTATTAATAAATAATTAGTTGATTAATAGCATCACGAAAGAAGATAAGCTAGACCCAACACTAAACACCGACCAATAAGAAGGTGTCAACGATGACGTAGGTAGTAGAGCCACGCCTCTAAATTCAAGGAGCCCTATGATTGGCTAGCAGGTTGAGCACAACCGCTATTTCAGAATTCAACCAATAACAACCTTACTCTACTTGATGCATCAGACGTAACGCTACGTTACCCAACTTCTTGTTTCTGATTCGTTGAAATTGAGAAATGAAAAGAAAATTTGAAATGAATTACTCAGCCGACTGGCAAATTAGAAGACACCCTGAATTCATGAGGAGTTGAAGCTATTTGAAATATTGTTATCCTTATTGGATTTGATTGAATTACAATTTTTACTTTTGTTTTCAAGAAAAATTCTAATTGATATTATTATATGGAAATTGAGTATAAGACTCATACTGAATAGTTTAGCTTCAATACTAGTTGTAAGACGAGTTGAAGTTGTAATTCAAATCAAATCAAAGTTTATTCATAAAAAACAATTACAATACAAATTACGTGTTTCGGATGGATACGTTAAGCCGTCGGTCCCGGCTGTCTAAAAATCAGTCGTTAGGTCATGTCAGAGGCCCTGAAATTGATCAGTGGCGACCTGAAAACTCTGACACCAGATCTGAGCCAGTCAGGTCACACGATATTATTATTTGTTAATACAAATTAGAAAACCTACTATAATATTTCATACATTTAATAGGGGTTGAAGCTGAGATACAGATAGATTATACATTAGTTGTAAACTATCATAATAATTCACCAACAAAGATAACAGAATATTCCTGTCGCCTGATTCATTGAACCTAGCCGACTCTGGTCTTCAACATATTATGAAACACAGGACAGGTCAATTAGGCAAGTTTTATTCTAGGAGGGGAAGCAGATTCAGGGTCAAGTCAAGAAGATGACCGAAGGACAAGGAATGGGGGGGAAGGAGGAAGAAGAAGAAAAAGAAGAAGAAGAGGGAAAGTCAACAAATGTCACTGAAGTAAGGGTCCGTCGACTCTCCTTTGTTTAATATAGGACACCGACAAACACAAAAAGTTAACATACCAACGAATTGACAAATAAACGGATAGTTTAGTGGAAAAAGGAGCGTCTTGGCTCTGGACGTCACCATTCTTCTTTTCACTTTCCGTCTATTTTTTCTACTTTTCCACTGATTCGTCTTCTTCTACTTCTTATTATTTCTCCATGTTTCAATCCTCTCTATTTTGTTTTTAAGTATTCAATCTTAATCAGATTTCTATAACCAATTACTTTGCATACCCCTTTCTGATGTCATTATTCTTCCTTCTTCTTCTTCTTCTTCTTCTTCTTCTTCTTCTTATTCTTCTTCTTCTTCTTAATTTCCTTCTTCTTCTTTTCTTCTTCTTTCTTTCTTCTTCCTTTCTCCTTCGTCTTATTTTTCCTTCTTCTTCTTCTTCTTCTTCTTCTATTCTTCTTCTTCTTCTTCTTCTTCTTCTTCTTCCTCCTCTTTGACTGACTCACTCACTCACTCACTCGCAGAACTAAAAATCTACCGGACCAAAACGTTCAAATTTGGTAGGTATGTTCAGTTTGGCCCTTTAGAGGTGCACTAAGAAATCTTTTTGCAATATTTTAACTCTAAGGTGGCTTTTAAGGGTTTAAAGTTCGTCTTTTAGCATGTATGTTCTTCTTATTCTCTTAATTTATAATTGAAAAATGTCCATACCATATGTTAATATAGAACTATAATCTAGAGGGTACCTCTTCGAAACGTTTGTTAACTGGTAACTAAATTAATAATTTTGTCAGGTTGGCATTAAGTTGAGTGACTTTGTTAGGTTGGCACCAGTTGAAGATTGAAATGCATTTATCGCGGAAAAATTGATTGGGCACTACTACTTTAATCAGAGCTATTCCTGGGAATATTATATTACTAGCCGTCAGGCTCGCTTTGGTCGCTATTCCGTTTAGCCAGACGTTTAGTCTGGACCCCCAACTGGATCATCCTAACATATGATAAAATGCTCAAATGAAAAATTCTGATCTCATTCTTGGACGATCCAGTCGGGGTTCCAGTGGGCGGAGCCCCCTGGCTAGACGGATATGGCGAGCTAAGCGAGCCTGACGCTAGTTCTTCATAAAAATGAAGATTAATTCAAATCAAACGTCAAAGTAAATAGTATCTTTTTTATATTGAAAAAGAGGTCAAGTTCAAGAAAAAGTACCACAATGGGGTTGACTAAATAAGCGACAAACCAGATCAAACTAATAGTCTTACAATCTCTACCCTGAATTTTTAAAACAATTTGTTTTAAATGGTTTGAAGAGTAGATATTGAAATGAATACAGAGTTCATTGCTTCTTAACCGACCTCTATCATAATAGTGCCGATTTAGGATGCGCTCTTAAATAATGGCAGGATCACAGCAATTGAAACATAACCTGAAACTATGCAACTCCCACACTGGAAGAAGAGGAAGACGAAGAAGAAGCAGGAGAAGAAGAAGAAGAAGAAGAAGAAGAAGAAGGAGAGAAATAAGAAGAAGAAGATAACGAATGGAAGGAGGAAGAAGGCTATATCCAGCACTAAATTGTAGTAAGGCCAAATAAGCACTCAGTATGCAACCCGAGAGGCTGAAAGTATCAAGTCATCGCCATCTTGAATCCAACACCTCAACTATGAAACACTAGAGTCTGGACCAACTTACAAAATTTGGCAAGACCTTATTTGAATAACAAGTGCAAGAGAAAACATCGTTCACGTCATTGTGTATAAATAGCCTAATGGACATGAGTTTAAAATTATCATTGAAAGTTGGACTTCATAATTTGACATTATATTTTTGACTTCAAGGATTGAAATTCTCAATGCTTGAAAGTTACGTTGAAGTTGAAGTGTTTTTCAGAATCAATGACATTCATTGTCAACGTGTCATTGGGCTAATCAACATGCAATGGGTCTATTTATTACCTGAGTATCAAACCGAGATTGGCGGTCCTATATTGAAATACCGAAGTTCTACATAAAGTGTTCGATTTTCAATTTTATTATTGATATACTTTTTTGTATTACACATATCAGTGACAGTGAACAGTGAACATATAATTTCCATAAGATCTAATGGGATTATTCATACTCGCTTAGCCGGGCTGATTTAGAAGAGACCAATTCGTTGGATTCATATTTTCACTACTATTTTATTTAAAACAAAAGTAATTGGAGATATTGCTCTTTGATGGTATCTCCCACACAGAAATCTCTCGGGAGAGTCTTTCTCAGTAAATTTAGAGATTATATTTAGTATATATATATATATATATATATATATATTATATAATTATAATAATATATATATATATATATAGATATATATATATAATAGATATATAATTTCAAGTACATAATTGTTCTAATTTCACAGAAGCTATGTTCTCTTTTTTGTTGAAGATAAATTTATTACTATTATTATGAAGCTAAAAATAGCTTCATGGGGCAGCTATAATGGGGAGTTATAATAGGAAAATCTTAATAGATTCTTACTTCATGTATGATAGATATAAGATGATATATGTATAATGATTACCTCAATTTGTAAAACCTTTCATATATGTAATGTGAGGAAAATTTGAATAAAAAAAAATACTGTTCCCGGTCACTGATATGTGAAAATGCAGCTTTAATCAACATAACAGTTTTGAGTTTATCCTGTTGATTATCTCCGAATCAATATTATTTCAACTCTTCAATATTTCTTTCCATCAGGAACTGCTTGTTAATAATCACTTTTGAGTACTGAAATATTACGACATTGGACTCCTAAGGCGGGATGCACACCGGAGAAACGCATTTTGTGAAGCCCTCTTTCATGAAACTTGTTTCATGCAATCCGTTTCACTCGCGCATGCATGCAAAAGAAACGTTCCCTGCTTAATCTTATCAGTCGATTGCGAGCAACTTTCGTTTCACGTTTCCTGAAACTTTTTTCACGAAACGCGTTTCTCCGGTGTGCATCCGGCCTAAGTCGTGATTTGAGTATTTAAAAGTGATTTATTTAAAGTTGTGATATGAATAAAATAAATCAATGATTAACAAATTATTAATGAATCAATGAATTGATAAATTAATAATTAACAAATAATTTATGAATCAATGGAGTGATGAATTATTGAATGAATACATTTATAAATGACTATTTCAACTTGATGATGAGACAACCATTCGATCACACATGATCTGTCAAAGGAAATCAAATAACGAGACACCACTCGACTCAATTTACAATTTGCAAAATACACCCACTACCAGTCCCACAGGACCCCTCATTGTCCTTTTGGGGCTCTCCTTCCCACGGGGTTATTTCACAAGCCTCCCCTGACCCCCCATCCCCCAAAGCAAACCGCAAGTACCAAGTAGAAGCTTAGTATAAGGACCTTGCATGGGATAGTGCGTACGTGCGTCTATAAACAAATGACATGAGTTGTTGATGTGAGATTGTGTATGTAAGAGTACGGTATACACTATGGTGAGGTCCACGTTATAATGGCAGTATTTGATCAGCATTGGTGTTGCTATCCTTGTCTATCCTCCTTGTATCATGTTCGTATCATATTTGTATCATATTCGTATCATATTTGTATCATCTTCCTATAGTGAGGTCCATGTTAGAATGGCAGTATATGATTAACATTGTTAGTGTTATCTTTGTCTATCATCCTTGTATCATGTTCGTATCATCTTTGTATCATTTCGCATCATCTCCGTATCATCTTCGTATCATCTTCCTATAGTGAGGTCCACGTTATAATGGCAGATTAAGATTAGTATTGCTACTCTTGTCTATCATTCGACAAAGCAACGTTTTTTTCTAGCACTGCATCGCTGCTAGATCGTTTTTTAACAATGTAAAAATATAACTAACAGAATATTTAATCTTAGTTATGAAAATTCATTACTTAATCATTGGAAATTATATTTTCCAGACTAATGAAATAATATCGGGGCACCGAGCTTCGCTCGTTATTTTTATTTATTGATAAACAGAACACAATTCTCTAAAATGAGCTTATGAATTTCGGGGATGCGATATTTTGATTTTCCACAGAATCACTCGCTCACTTTTTTACTATCCACAGACGACAAAAGTCTTAACTTTTCAGCCAAGGATGAATTATCCTTTTAATGTCGTTCAGCGAGTTTTCTCAAGGATGAGACCTAGTGTAATCGAATCTTTATATCATAAACCTACAATGTTCCGAATTTCGTGAAAAACGTTAGAACCGTTTTCGAGATCCGTTGGACATAATAACCAAATAACCAGATACAAAATATAAAATATGAACAGAAATACAGAAATTGCTCGCTTAATATAATAGGATAATTATTGATTATCGTAAACAAGAATAAACAGTTATATGCATAAATTATATAATATAGTAGAATGCCTACGTCGTATTATATGGTAGGCTTCATGGCTTTATAGGGAATACTATATTATATAGACTTCTACTTAGCTATAGTACTACTACTTATGTAGATATAGAAGACTGTACAGGGCTTCCATTCATTCATAAGTAGTAGTAACTCGAACTCCCCCTTGAGAGTAAGCTCCCCCCCACCTAACAAACTAGTTCATTCATTCTTGAACCAGGATGTCCCAGATCAATTTTGCAGCCTAACCACAACAAATATTCCCCCTTTCTCTATTCTCCCTGCCGTAATAAACAGAACTTCTTCCTGTGAGGATAAAATGGGGCAACCATCAGAGAGTAAAGTGTATAGAAGGTGGCCATAACCATAGACAAATATAATTGGGTTGTTTTCATTGTCTTTTTCATAGACTAACCAATTCTCCATATACTTACAATAGGGGAAACTCAAGTCTCAAGTAGGAAGGGTAGTAGAATAGAGTATAGTGAGGTCCACGTTATAATGGCAGTGAAGAAAGATGGGAGAAAAACGTTGCCAATTCTCTCCATTTTGCCACTGACTGTACACAGCTGTTACTCAATTCATCCCATTAAATTTAATCCAATAATGAATAATCATTTCCTTGATAAAATAATCAATTTAATGTCAAATTAATCAAGAAAATACATTTTTACATAATTTGATTCAAAAATTTGCTTCCATAACTGAGATCAGATTTTTATTTTTATACAAACCTAATTAAAAAAGCTGTGATACAACGATCTGGATTTCAGAACAACAGAAATTAAGTTATTTGGTTAGTATTCTATTCCAATTTCTTTTTAAAATAATAGAAAAATAGTAATTCTATTTAAAAATAAGTAATTTCAATGGATTAATTCTGAAATAACTTTTCAATATTATTTATACCGGTAGGAGTAGGTCTAACCACAGAATTAATAATAGCAGTTTTTATAATTAAGGGAGTTTTTTTTAATTATAGGAGTTTTCTCTGGTCTAACCTATACGGGTAGGCTAACTGAAGCATGGATGAAGTCTAGGATGGTTAGTTATCAACTTTTAAAATGTCATTTCAGGTATTTTAATTTGTGTTTCTCATACGGTAATGTTTAAAATTATTTCATTGTTTCAAAAATACATTTTAAATCAATTATATGACTTGTGTACTCAAGTATTTTAATAGAATGAAGAAAAAAATGGCGGCTGAGAACATTTTGTTCAGTTTTGTACAGTCACTGTCAAAAGTAAATATAAAATATTCTGGCAAATAGACAACATTTCAAAGCGAGAGAGAGAGATGGTGCTATCTGTTTTGTTGTATGATAGAAAAGGACAGCAACAGTATTGTCAATCGTACACTGCCATTATAATGTGGACCTCACTATAGAAAAAAGTAGAATAGGGTAGAGTTGCATTGAAGTGAAAGATACATTTGAATGTCGAAAAATGTGGGATTTTGTGAGATGGGATGAAAGGTTTAAATTGATGTTTTTTCCCTCACAATTTTAATACTGTAACCGGCTACTAGTTGCTATCATACAGATTCCCCGAAAAATAAATAGAATAGGTTTTTATTTCCTCAAAACATTAACTTATAAAATACATTATTCACACTTAAACTACCATTATCAAGGAAATAACAGATTGAAAGAGACATAGATTGATTGACTTGTTCATTGGTTCCTTGCCAGATTGATTCTCGTGAGAGTTTTTGACATAGGTTTTTCAACACTCCTAGCCTAAGATCAAGTGATCAAATGATCTGTTTCATCGGTGAAACTAACATCATTTTCAATTTTATTTCAACGACACTTCTTTTATTCAAATACTTCGCATTTTTCGTCAACAATGAAGTGCCGCTCGAAAGGTTTATCAAGGTTTTGTACTTGAAATTATACATGAAAAATTATATTACTTGTAGTTTGAATAATAAAAAATATTATATCTTATAGGCTAATTAATATTTTGTAAAATACTTACCACAGGATAGAAAAACAGAAGGTGTCAGCTATTCATGGAAATCTGAAACAGAGACACAAAATATTTAATAAAAAGACTAAGAAATCGTCAAAAACCACAGATTTTAATCTGATCTGATGGATAATTACCACAATATCAACTTCTTAAATACACAAAAAGAGATACAAAATGTTAACAGTATTATTTTTCTGGCCATCTATTAACAACTATAGAAACCTTCCAAAACTAGCAAGTACATATAGCCAAGTGAACATTACAACCATTCTAATATTATTACAAAAATATTCAATGATCATCCATCACTTGTTTTTAGTGAATGAATGAGTGATTACAGTGCAAAAAATAATAGTGACAAACGGTACTGATCTTGGAACAATCAGATTTTCTATTACATCGTACCTCTGTAAGCCTTGTTTTCATTAGTATAGTTAGTGGTAGAGTACCCTGGGCAAGTACTAGCTATCTTGTGAACTCTCCCACTGAAAACGTTCATGGTAGAGTACTAGTTTTTAGTAGAGTGGAGGGGATAGTACTCTACCACTTGCCATCCCCCACCACCGCTTCTCACTCTACTCTACCACTACTAAGCTAATGAAAATAGTCTCGAACTAGTAGCGTAGAGCCGTGCCGTAGGCTAACAAATTTGAAAAGTATTGTTATTTATTAAAAGGTATTAATTTATTAAAGTGTTAATTTATTAAAAAGTATTGACATTTTGAGGTTAGGTCTGTTCACTAGACAACACACTTTACCTACTATTCTCAAATTGTAGTGAAAACAGTACTCGACTAAGTAAGTAGAGTAGAGTTAGTATGCCAGTTACTCGACCACTAACTCTACTAGTGAAAACCAGGCTTCAAGGATAATCATCAATATATAAATAGATAAAATATATCAAATACAACAAAATGATCCAATCCAATCACATTATAAGTACGACTCTTAAAGATAAGAGCCGAAATTGTCTATCAATTCACGATTCTTAATAAAATAAAGACAAGAACCAATACAACTGAACGCTTCTAGTCGTCCGGAAGTGCTGAAAAAAACCCGAATTAAATTCAATCAGCATGCCATCCCCCTCTCGCCATGTTTAGTCTCCCATTAATGTCTACAATGACGATAATTCGACAGAGCATTGTTCAAAAGAGGAAAGAAGGAATTGTAGTGCCGACGGTCTTTTATGCGTTCATTAGCCTTTTAATTGGGTCGTTGTACCCCCACCGGACGCCATTTTCAAATTCAAAATGAGATATTTCAGTTATCGGGGAGGGGGGGGAGGAATACGAGGGGTTGTAGGATGTGCCCCCTGATGAATTGGTAACTTGTTAACTGAAAATAACATTTAGAAGAGTATAGCGAAGATAAGTAATCAATTCACACTCTTGTTTCCTGATAGGATTCAGAATTTATTGTTATAAAAAGGAACATGTGTATATGTTTATTTACATTAGTATGCTCCAAGGGTCATTTATACATAACGATTTATTAGATTTGTCGAAATTGCCTAGGGGTAGCCAGAGAGTATAGAATGAAAGATTCTATATGTATTCTACAGAATTTTATATTATTCTATATTCTTAACTGCTATACATGGGACATGTAATGAGAGGAGAAAAATATCAATTGCTTCAAGTTATTATGCAGGGGAAAGTCCAAGGAAAGAGATCCGTAGGAAGGAGACGAAACTCATGGCTGAAGAACCTTCGGGATTGGTTTGGATGCAGCAATAATGACCTATTTCGATCTGCGGTCTCAAAAGTAAAAATCGCCTTGATGATTGCCAACCTTCGAAACGGAGACGGCACCTAAAGAAGAAGATATTCTTTGGGTATAGCACAATAAATTTACAGTACGATTCTAATAGGCTAATTTGATCCTTAGTATACTTCTTAGTATATTCATTGATTCTTAGTATAATTCGATTGTTAGTAGATACAAGTCCTGTATCTCTAAAGTACAGAATTTCCATTATTTCATATTCTTCCCATACGTCCGAAGAGGGTTTGAAAGAATGTTCCAGTTCTAAGCTATGCTTTAGCCAACTAAAAATGAGACGTATTCGAAAACTATTTTGGGCTCTATTGCACAAAAGCCTGTTAAATTTTAATCATGATCAAATACCACGAGAATCAATCAGAGATGGCTTTTCCGAAAAGAGGGTATTCTTTGATTGGTTCGTATCATCAATTAAATTTAACAATGGTTAGTGCAACCAGGGCTTTGTATTGTTTGAAAATTGATTGACATCAAGAACAAAATTCATGTAGGAATCTTACCTAATCTAGACCTATCTTTCTTACTAGTTTATTTTTTCTATGAAGAGTTCAATATTGTTCAAATACATACTGCAAATTCATTAGGAGCATTTTCCCCTACTGTGAAACTATCATGAAAGAAAATGGATGAGTAAAAGGTATCTAAGTTTTGAGTCATCTCATTTCAAAAAATACAAGAAATGAAGCATGTTGTACAAAAGAAGCCATTCCGAAGTTTGCAATGGAATCCAACTCTTCTATGGGACTTGATATATGATATGCAAAACAATCCAATATTGATGGAAATAATACACAAATTATTCCAACATCATTAGTTTACAATTCGAATACAATAATACGTAATGATTGCTTTTTTTGTTGTCAATGTTCTTTCTATTCTTTATATTATCTAATTCTCTATTATATTGTCTTCATTCTATTTCTGTTAATTTTGTTTAATATCAACTTAACTCTTTCAACTTGTACTCTTTTGTTCTTGTACATGTACATAATATTATATAATTACTTTTTAATTGAACTGACTACTGGCGCTCAAGTGTTACTTTTACCAGTAGAGCCAAAATTTTATTATTATTATTAATAGTTCTATAATTTTTATGTATGTATTTTAGTTAAGTGCAGTAGCATATATTTATTTTTTGTAAAGCTTTTTTGTATTTTGTTTTTGGCAAATAAATTCAAATACAACCTTGAATGGGAGTGAATTCATAAACAGAATAAAAACTTCGTTCAACTTGGGAAAACCTACGAGACGTATTCCTATTTCAGAGAACTCAGGCCTTAAAATTGCCTGAAAACCTTTTCACCAGTAATACACCACATTATTTTTCAATAAATATGCACTCAAAACCGATAACAGACATCAATAAAAACAAAAGATTCACTAATGTTCTATGACGCTGGGAGCAAAGAAGGCTTCAAATAATAATGTAATTGGATCATTAATCAAAAGGTTAGGAGGCGAAAACGCGATATAATAGATTACGATTACCTCTTGACCTCTTGGCTTTATGAGACCAAAATATGGCATTTATATTTAAAATAATCATCATATCGGCAAGAGAAAGTTGACAAGTAAAAGAATCAAGTTCAATGAAACTAGTGTTTATCTACCAGAACGTCGCATGTTTGGAGATTAGTAAATAATTTCAATTTTTGATCACAC
>NW_024091191.1:0-20673 GCF_014356525.2 Nilaparvata lugens | reverse complement strand
CAATACAAATCTATAAACCTGTTATAGGATAAATTGTAAATATATATAAATAAAAACATGCTATCTTCCCCATTTATTCACTGCATACTGCGTATATTACTAAAGTTGATTACCCTGATCTACTTCTGTTTTTCTTTCTCTTGAATATTCATATAAATTGAAACTTTACAATATTCTCATTTATAATGAATCCTTAGTTGAATTGATGAAATTAACGTTTTGGTAGAGGGTTAGTGGGAAGGATATTTATATTCTTTCCGAAGAATGGACATCGATATGTCCAAAGCTCCGCCAATTTATGTAACATGCACAATATTATCTATAGTTATTACAAATTGCTTTTTTCATATCATATGCAGTTCAATAATTATTTTCTTATTTATATTATGTAAATTCATCTATAAGGTTGCTGTATTGTAAGCTATGTATAAAGTGTATAAGCCAGCATATATTGTATCTACATAGATAAGGTACTCAATCAATCTCTCTCACTCACTCACTCACTCACTCACTCTCTCTCTCTCTCTTTGGTAGTGAGTTAGTGGGGAGGATATTTTTAATATTCTTTCCGAAAATGGACATGATATGTCCAAGCTCCGCCAATTCATATAGATGCATAACAATATATCTAAGTTATTCCAAATTGTTTTCTTTCATATCATCATACAGTTCAATAGCTGTGGTTTTTGTAAAGTGTGAAGTTTTTAGCTCAAAAATTTCAAGTTTAATCAAAATTTAGACTTTTGAATTACGGTTAAGTTACTGTTTAGATTTTTTGATTCTAGAATCTAATAGTATCTTTTTGATTCAAAATTTGCTTGTTCATCTGAGTATTTAAGAGTGCAAATTGTATTTTGAAAAGTGGAAGTGACATAACCAACATTGTGATTTGGACAGTATAGTTAATTGGAAATGGACAGTTTTGGGCTTGAGCCTGTGTGCCGCCTTTCCTCATCTCAAGTATTTGTACACAATGTGATGAAAAATAATTATTTTCTAAGTTTATGTTTTGTAAATTCATCTAAACTTTGCTGTATTGTAAGCTATTGTATATAAGTGTATAAGCCAGTATATATTGTAGTCTACATAAATAAGTACCCAATAATCAATCTCTCTCACCTTCTCTATCTTTCCATTTCTCTCTCCTTTCTCTCCTCTCTCCCTCCTCCCTCTAAATCCATATACAGAATAGATTAAAATTGATACATTATCGAAATAATCTTGAAAATGAATTTTAGTTGGATATCAGACAATAAAACTGAATCATATAATGTTGGAAATGTGTCATAGTCTACAAATATAAGAGCAAAAATAATATCAGCCCCAACTGAGATATATAAATTCATGTATAGCTATGTTCCTATGTGATACATATTTTATATACTATGTGTACAGATGTTTTGGTGTTTTTTTATGATCCCCACAAATGCACACCTGGGATATATGAGTATGTAACACGGATTTACACGAGTTTGAAAGCAGTGAAAACATGGGAATAGGCTCCATAAACCAATGGGTGGAATAGATTGCTCCAGCCGTAAAACCATTCGTTTGAAAAAATAAATAAACTACTGTACTCAATGCGTCTCTCACTTCCTTTTTCACTTTCTCTCCCTTTCACTTACTCTTTTGCTTCCTCATACTCTTTCTCTTCCTAGCTCCTATTCTATTTCTCTTCCTCTTCCTTTTTACTTTCTTGCCTATTACCATAGGTAAGGAAAGTATTGCTTTCGAAAAAAATTAAGGTACCCCAATTTAAAAATTCTAACGTTTAAGGTCCCCTGCGTCTATATTGAGTCTAGTATATTCGCACCTAGAGCAAAAAATGAGATTTTTCCGGCTCGAAATCGGTTTTCAAGTCCGAGGCCGTAGGCCGAGGACTAGAAAAGATTGAGAGCCGGAAAAAATTTTTTTCCGTGGTGCGAACGCTATTTTTTGCCACACACAAAAATAAACAATATAATAATATAATATATATATATATATAATATATATATTATTATTATATATATTATATAGATATATAGAGAATAGTTGTTTACTAAGCACTTCCGAAAGCAGAAGTGGAAGGTGAAGCTCTAGCAAATCTGACGTAATCTGAATATCAGTAAATTGTCCAAGTATTTTTATTTTTCTGTCTGATTTGTCTAAATAACCTAAAAGATAATGTTCAATTATGTGGGAGGTTGAGTTATACTTTTTATTCTCTCAATGACAATAAGATGATATTATTATAAATGTACTAATTCTTGAATAATCAACACAAATAATGAAAAGTTTTTTGATCAGCTGTTTTATGATCACCTTCTTAATTTTATGTTAGCGACTGGAAAGGGTACTTCCGGCCTAGGCCGGAAAGAAACCTTTCTGACGTCAGACGAGAGTCGTCTGCAAACAATGTCTTTCAGATCTACGTAGGGACTGGAAAACAGCTGCTTTCTGTGAAGTGTGGCGGAAAATCCTTAGTTGAATTAATGACATTAACGTTTTGGTAGAGAGCTAGTGGGAAGGATATTTGAATATTCTCTCCAATGAGTGGTCATTGATATGTCCAAAGCTTCGCCAATCTATGTAGATGCATTACAATTATTTCTATAGTTATTACAAATTGATTTTCACTTCCCTTGCCTATTACCATAGGTAAGGGAAGTATTGCTTTCCGAAAAAATCTGAGGTAACCCCATTTACAAATGTCTATACGTTTCAAGACCCCCTGAGTCCAAAAAGTGGATTTAAAGTTTGGTCTGTATGTGTGTGGTGTGTGTGGTGTGTGTGTGTGTGTGTGTGTTGTGTGTGTGTGTGTGTGTTGTGTGTGTGTGTGTGTGTGTGTGTGTGTGTGTGTGTGTGTGTGTGTGTGTGTGGTGTGTGTGTGTGTGTGTGTGTTGTGTGGTGTTGTGTGTGTGTGTGTGTGGTGTGTGTGGTGTGTGGTGTGTGGTGTGTGTGTGTGTGTGTGTGTGGTGTGTGTGTGTATGAGTTTATGTGCGTCTGTGTACACGATATCTAATCTCCCAATTGACGGAATGACTTGAAATTGGAACTTAAGGTCCGAGGGTGAGAGATATTTGATATTTGATATTTATTGGAAAACATCTTACATTGCCAGGTCTGATAAGACAGAGAGAAGACATCCAAGAGAGAGATAGATAGATAAATAGATATATTTTTGATAATTGTTACTAGGCTGTTGCCTATGGTAACATTTACAAAAATTGACAATTAAATTAAATCAAACTTAAAAGAAAGATAATAATTATTCAACAGTTCTGCACTAGTATTGATCAATTACAATAATATCGAAGAAAATAATAATATAGTATATATTAAGCCATCAACATTATACTAGATCACATTAGCAATACTGGAGGAAAGAAAAGTTGTTATTTCCATCCATGTAGAATGAAACTTATCATAAAAAGTATTCGAAATATTAAACTTCATAATACAATACAATAGAGATTAGATATAGAGAGAGAGAGAGAAAGAGAGATTGATTGATTGATTGATTGAGTACTTTATTTATGTAGATTACAATATATACTGGCTTAACACTTATATACAATAGCTTACAATACAGCACATTATAGATGAATTTACATAATATAGACTAAGAAAATAATTATTGAAAGTATATGATATGAAAAAGTAATTTGTAATATAATAACTATAGATAATTATATTGTATGCATCTACATAAATTGGCGGAGCTTTGGACATATGAATGTCCATTCTTCGGAAAGAATATTAAAAATCCTCCCCACTAAACTCTCTACCAAAACGTTAATTAATTAATTAAACTAAGGATTCATTTATTAATGGGAATTTTGTGAAAGTTTTAATTATATAATATTTAAGAGAAGAAAAAACAGAAAATTGATAGAGTAAAATATTTATATAGGTAGATAAGATCAAATTATTGATTAATAAAATGAAGTGGGCTGAAAGTAGATCAGGGTAATCAACTTTCAGTAATATACAGCAGTATGCAGTGGATAATTAAAAAAAAAAACACATGAATTTATATAATATATATATATATATATATATATATATATATATATATATATATATATATATATATATACAATTCATTCTAAAACAGGTTAAAGGTTTGTATTTGTTGGATGGGTGGGGGATGGTTGTCATGTGATCGTTCTAGGGCCGGAGAGGCTCAGTCATTTGATCCAAAAGATGTTTTTTTAAAGTCAGGATGAAGCTCGCTCGGATCTCGATGGACCTGATAGAAACAGGAAGTGCATTCCATGCACGACAGGCACTGACTAAGGAGGATTTTGTGAAAATATAGAGAGAGAGTGAGAGAGAGAAAGAGTGAGAGAGAGAGAGAGAGAGAGAGAGTGAGAGAGAGAGAGAGTGAGAGGGGAGAGAGAGAGAGAGAGAGAGAAGGAGAGAGAGAGAGAGAGATTGATTGATTGATTGAGTACTTATTTATGTAGATTACAATATATACTGGCTTATACACTTATATACAATAGCTTACAATGCAGCAAAATTATAGATGATTTACATAATATAGACTAAGAAAATAATTATTGAACTGTATATGATATGAAAAAGTATTTGTAATATAATAACTATAGATAATTATATTGTTATGCATGTACATAATTGGCGGAGCTTTGGACATATCAATGTCCATTCTTCGGAAAGAATATTAAAAATATCCTCCCCACTAACTCTCTACCAAAATAATCTTTTAGAGAGAGGAGAGGAGAGAGAGGAGAGAGAGAGAGAGAGAGAGAGAGAGAGAGAGAGAGAGAGAGAGAGAGGAAGATTATGACAAGAAGAATAACAAGAAGAACCATGGAGTATGACCAATAATACGAAGCCATATACTTCAGGTTTTTATTAGAAGATTACAGGGTTTCATTCCAATATGGGAAGAGACCTATAAAATTATTGATTTCTATTCAGTAGTCGAATATAATGCTCATATTGCAGAAATGTATTATTACAGCTGAATTCATTCCAAACTGTCAGCATTGATTGAATGGGAAGCCATAATGTTATCCCATAAGGAATACTGACAGTTGAAAGTGAATGTCGCTGGGATTTGTGCAGTATTGGAAAACTCTGTCCAGTCATCAAAAATTGAAGAGCTCTGATTGGACCAGAGATTTACGGCTATGACGCGAGGGTGACTCAACAGTTGATCGTCTTGTCAGTTGGTTGTTTCTGCATGTACTCGATAAAACTGAACTATAGTGAGGTCCACGTTATAATGGCAGTGTTTGATTAGCAATGGTATTGCTATCTCTGTTATCATTCAACAAAGCGGATGACGCAACGCAAAGTTCTCTTCCCCTCACCGCTAAGAGAGAGAGAGAGAGAGAGAGATTGATTGATTGATTGATTGATTGAGTACTTTATTTATGTAGATTACAATATATACTGGCTTATACACTTATATACAATAGCGTACAATACAGCAAAGTTATAGATGAATTTACATAATATAGACTAAGAAAATAATATTGAACTGTAATGATATGAAAAAGCAGTTTGTAATATAATAACCTAGATAATAATCATATTGTTATGCATCTACATAATTGGCGGAGCTTGGACATATCAATGTCCATTCTTCGGAAAGAATATTAAAAATATCCTCCCCACTAACTCTCTACCAAAACGTTAATTTCGTTATTTAAACTAAGGATTTATTTATTAATGGAAATATTGTAAAAGTTTTAATCAATATGAATATTAAAGAGAAAAAAACAGAAAATTGATAGAGTAAAATAATTATATAGGTAGATAAGATCAAATGAATAAAATGAAGTAGGCTGAAAGTAGATCAGGGTTATCGACTTTCAGTAATATACAGCATTATGCAGTGGATAATTGAAATAACATGAGTTAGAGAGAGAGAGAGAGAGAGAGGAGAGAGAAGAGAGGAGGAGAGAGAGAGAGAGGAGAGAGAGAGAGTGAGTGAGAGAGAGATTAGATTGGATTTGAGATGTAGCTATAGTGAGATGTATCATAGTGTTGTGTATCAAGTAAAGATGATACTGTATCATATTGTGTTGATATTGTATCAAGTTGTGGTTGTTCTTCTTCTATAGTGAGGTCCACGTTATAATGGCAATGTTTGATTAGCGATGATATTGCTATCCTTGTCTATCATCCAACGAAGTGGATAGTGCTATCTATTTCGCGCTTTGCTCTGTTGCTAGATCGGCTTTTAACAATGTAGAATTTATAATCAATTGAAAAATATATCATTTCAATTGTAAAAATTCATTCTGAAATTTTTGAAGAATATATCTTCTTCTTACAGCTCAATCGTTTGATTGGTTGGCAGCCTTCCATCTAAATCTGTCCATTGCTACTCTCTTCCATTGTACATAGCTCATAGCACCCACATCCTTCGTCATTTGTCTTAAGTACTGTAGCCGGGGTCTCCCACGACCCCTTTGTCCATCAACTGCACCTTCCAGAATACTTGACGTAAATGCGTCGTGTCTTATTATTTGTCCAATCCAAGAATGTCGTCTGGCCTTGAGAAAATTCAGAAGAGATCTTTTTTCTGCCGCCCTCGGAATACCTCCTCATTCGTAACTCTGTCTGTCCATTTTATTTGAGCACACGCCTCCAACACTACACTTCAAAAGCATTCAGAGTCTTTTCCTCGGACTTACCAATAGTCCACGTTTCAGACCCATAAAGAGCTATACACCAAATGCAACTCTTTATTAGTCTCTTTCTATTCCAAGGTTAGACTATTTGAGGAAAGAAGCTGCCTTTTACTAACATACCTTAGCTTCTCTGATTCGGCACTTTATATCCAGTCTATCTTTTCCATCTTCTGATATAATGCTTCCAAGATATTTGACATTTTTACTTGCTTCAGGGCGTGATTATCTAATTTAATGGACACATTCTCTGGGACTTTTGAGCAGACCATACTTCTGTCTTTATCTTATTTATCTCCATATCATATTTATTTCATATTATATCATACTAGCCGTCAGGCTCGCTTCTCTCGCCATATCCATCTAGCCAGGGGGCTCCGCCCCCTGGACCCCCGACTGGATTGTCCAAGAATGAGATTAGCAGGCTCGCTTCGCTCGCCTGCATTTTTATCATGTTAGGACAATCCAGTCGGGGTCCAGACTAAATGTCTGGCTAAACGGATATGGCGAGCGAAGCGAGCCTGACGGCTAGTAATATAATATTCCAGGATTGAAGTAGCAGTGCCCAATCAATTTTTCCGCGATAAATGCATTTAAATCTTCAACTTGGTGCCAACCTAACAAAGTCAACTCAACTTAATGCCAACCTGACAAAATTATTGATTTAGTTGCCAGTTAACAACTGTTTCGAACATATGATATGGAAATTTCAATTATAATTAAGAGATTGGGAGAAGAAGAATATACATGCTAAAAGACGAACTTTAAACCTTAAAAACAACCCTCAGAGTTAAAATATTGCCAATAGATTTTTTAGTGCGCCTCTAAAGGGTCAACTGAACATACTACCAAATTTGAACGTTTTTGGTCCGGTAGATTTTTAGTTATGCGAGTGAGTGAGTGAGTGAGTCAGTCAGTCAGTCAGTCAGTGAGTGAGTGCCATTTCGCTTTTATATATATAGATTATAGAAGAATATATAGGATTGCTTAAATGAAATATAATTGATTATTTTTAACGAGACTGAACAGTTAATATTACATCAATAAACCTGTATCAGCTACCGTCTATAGAAGGCATTGACAAGACAGAGGATCGGCAACGTTGTTCACCTATCTTTCTCCACTGCCATTATAACGTGGACCTCACTATAGCAAAACCATTCATCACTCTGCAGAATATTAATTGGAATAGGCTATCCATTGATGAGTTGTTATTCGGAAGCCATAAATCCTACATCAGTAATACCACCAGTAAATCCGCCATATTGTGTTGAGAGGGATTGGCGGGAAATTTGAAATCCTTCCCGTATCATAGTAGTTATAATTGGGAGTATAGCCTATGTTTACATACTCGTATTCACTTAGGAATGTTAGCATTAGTATGCATAGATGATGTCAAGCTGGATAATAGATCAAAGTTAATTTATTATTAGTGAATTTGATTTATTCCTATTTTGAACGTATGAACAGATTGCTACGCTTTTTGTGTGATAGCACCCAAATAGCATCAACTTTTTTAAATGAATGGGAAAACTATATGAAATATCGGGGCACCGAGCTTCGCTCGTTATTTATTTATAAACTATTGATAGACAGAACACAATTTTCGAAAATGATTGATTGATTGATTGATTGAATGAGTACTTTATTTATGTAGATTACAAATATTAGGCTTATACACTTGTATACATAGCTTACAATACAGCAAAGTTATAGATGAATTTACATAATATAGACTAAGAAAATAACTATTGAACTGTATATTATATGAAAAGCAATTTGTAATATAATAACTATAGATAATAATCATATTGTTATGCATCTACATAAATTGGCGGAGCTTGGACATATCAATGTCCATTCTTTGGGAAGTATATTAAAAATATCCTCCCCACTAACTCTCTACCAAAATGATTGGGGAAGGACAAACAGGCACAGCCCAAAACTGTTTTTCTCCGAATTTTGATTTATACACTATAAGTAGGTTATGTATCATACATTCTAATGAAGGTCAAATTTTCAGTCCAAGCATTTTTGAAAACAGAAAAGTTCTAATTTTATATTGTTTGGAAACCAAATTGAATAACAAACAAATAATACTCTAAACACTTGAAACTGTAATAGTATATTTCGCACCTAGGGCCGAAAATGGGACTTTTTGGCTCGAAATCGGTTTTCAAGTCCGAGGCCGTAGGCCGAGGACTAGAAAAGATTGAGAGCCGGAAAAAACATTTTTGCCCATGGTGAGAACGTTATTTTTCGCCACACAGGAAAATAAACTATATATATGAGAATAATTGTCTATTATAAGCACTTCCGAAAGCAAAAGTGGAAGGTCATAGCTCTAGCAAATCTGAGGTAATCTGAATATCAAGAAATTGTCCAAGTATTTTATTTTTATTCTGATTTGTCTAAATAACCTAAAAGATTATGTTCAATTATATGTAAGAGGTTGAGTTTATACTTTTTATTCATCCAAATGACAATAAGATGATATTATTATAAATGTTTTGATTATTGAATGATAAACACAAAGAATGAAAAGTTTTTGATCAGCTGTTTCAGCACACTTGAAATTTGGCCAATCTGAATGTCAATGGAAAGTTTTTGATCAGCTGTTTTAGCACACTTGAAATTTGGCCAATCTGAATGTCAATGGAAGTTTAGGTTAGAAGTTCTATCTACTCTTAAAATAGAATTATTTGAATAGTTTATAATATATATCTTATCTGTATTTTATTCATCCAAATAAAATGATAGTATTTATACAGAATACTTTATTGAATTCTAAAAGCATAAAATGATTCCGTTTATCCACCATGTTCCATGATAAATGCTGTACTAGGAGGTTTGAGGTTAGATTCTATTACTCTGAAAATTGAATTTGAATAGTTTATAATATCTCATTATTTGTATTTCATTCATCCAAATAAAATGATAGTATCTTATTGCAAAAACTTTATTCAATTCTAGAAGCATAAACTGATTCCGTTTCATAAACTATTTTGTAAACACGTTCACATCAAATAAGAATCAGCTGACTTCAAGGTTATTTTACAGCCCTAGGGCCGTAAAATTTTACCGGCCTGGTCAGAAAACAATCACTTTCGGCCTCCATATGACGCACGTAAACCAGCTCATTACATCCAGTGGGGCGAAAAATAATTATTAACTCTGAAAATTATGATATACTCTACTTTATGTAGATGCATAAAAATATTATCTTGTATAGTTATTCCAAATTGATTTTTTTTCATATAATTGTACAGTCCAGTAATTATTCTCTTAGTCTATATTATGTAAATATTCATCTATAGTTTTGCTGTATTGTAAGCTACTGTATATATAAGTGATATTGTAATCTTCATAATGAAGTACTTAATCAATCAATCTCTTACTCCTGCTTGAAACCTCTCGCAGATGACAAAAACATGCATGTGTGTGCATGATTCACATGTCCTGTAGTTAGTGGCCAGCCTTAGTAATAATACAAAAGTAAGATCTCGCTACGCTCGTTCAACAAGTTGATACAAAGTAGATCGTAAACTTAATACTCCGCCCACACAATTATTGTAGCTAAAGAAACATGAAATACAGAGATATAAATCTTCAAATTTTATGCTCATATTGCGTGCTCCAATAAATAATATTCCACTCTTGTTCTTGAAATCTACAATTAAACTGTTTTCTAGCACGTATTGCGTGTTATAATTCTATAGTGAGGTCCACGTTATAATGGCAGTGGAGAAAGATAGGGCAACAACGTTGCCGATCCTCTGTCTTGTCAATGCCTTCTATAGACGGTAGCTGATACAGGTTTATTGATGTAATATTAACTGTTCATTCTCGTTTAAGATCATCAATCATATTTTATTAAGCAAGAAATTATATTTTTCAATGATTTCATATTCAAGATGAAAATTTTGTTAATCAATTATTAATTCTACATTGTTCAAAGGCGATCTGGCAACAGAGGAAGGCGAGAAAGAGGTGGTGTTATTAGCTTTGTTGAATGAAAGACAAGGATAGCAATATCATTGTCAATCAAACACTGCCATTATAACTTGGACCTTACTATACATTGAAATATACAATTACAAGTCTCTTACAAGTGGTTGGTAAGTATGATTGATGGAGATTTTTATCAAGATAAAAGTTTAAACTCACGTTCACTTCTTGCTTTGATTTTATGAAGGATAAAACGTTTATGAAAGCTGGTTTTATTCGATTTCAAACAATGTAATTCTATGAATATAAGGTATACATGGATTATTAATTCATGGTAAAATCTTCTATGATATAATAAAGGAAAGAACTGGCTTATACAGGTAGGGGATAAGAAATTCACGAATGACGCATCATCACGTCTCAACTACTCAACTCATTAACTTCACATTTTGCATATAGATTCTCAAATAACCGAGGATGGTTATAGACCTATTTTCAATTCTTCAAGATTTTAGTAGATCAAGTTTTCAGTTTGACAAGCTCTTAATCAGACCCATGCGGGGCACGGGTTACCTGCTAGTCTTCTATACGATGTGATCAGCCAATGAGAAGGCGTGAGGAGTGGGAGGCAGCCATTGCTGGCTTGTGATTGGCTCAAGCAGTTTGACATAGTTGAGGCATTCACCAATAGAATAGCAGATGGGCGTTTCTTCAAAAGCCTACGTTTTCTATATTGCTCCAATGATTAATTGACCGAGCGAAGTGAGGTCTAAGATTCAAGTCGACGGTTTGGCATTTCTCTTAATGTTTAAATGTTTAAATGTTTGAATGTTTAAATGCTTAAATGTTTATATGTTGCGCATTTACGGCGAAACGCGGTATTTGATTTTCATGAAATTTGACAGGTATATTTCTTTTTTAATTGCGCGTCGACGTATATACAAGGTTTTTGGAAATTTTGCATTTCAAGGATAATATAAACAGAGCTTCCTTCATACGCCAATATTAGAGTAAAAATCAGACTGTAGAATTATTCATCATAAATCAGCTGACAAGTGATTACACAGATGTGTGGAGAAGCCAGTCTATTGCTGTATTTCCATGAGGTCTATAGTTTCAATCAGGTACTTGTGGATGAGAATACTGCGTGAGGTCTACTTTTCACAGAACTACTAGTATATTATATCCTTGAACATTACTTTTCTTCACGAACATCACTGCTCTTCAATACTGGACGGTTATCAGTTGATTATATAATTTTCATTGTGCTCTAGTAAATGAATTTCAATAATATTGAGATTGAAATTTTGTATTTCTAAAAAACGACCTAGCAAAGTTGCGTTGCTAGATGAGGATAGCGCTACCTGCTTTGTAGAATGATGGACAAGGATAGCAACACCAATATTTATCAAATATTGCCTTTATAACGTGGACTTCACTATAGAACAAGAACAACCACAATATGATACAGTATCAACACAATATGATACAGTATTATCACACATGATAAAGTACTAAAGCAATATCATACAGTATCATCTCAACTTGATTCACAACACTATGATTTGATACATTGGTCATTTGCTTTGTGGAATGATAGAGACAGATAGCAACACCAATTCTAATGAAATACTGTCATTATTTCGTGGACCTCACTATAGAACAAGAACAACCACAACATGATACGGTATCAAACAATTTGATACAGTATCTTCCCAACTTGATTCACAAACCTATGATTTGATAAATTCGCTATCTGTTTTGTTGAATGATGGACAAGGATAGCAACACCATTGTTAATCAAACACTGTCATTATAACGTGGACCACACTATAGAACAAGAACAACCACAACATTATACAGTATCAATTCAGTATGATACAGTATAATCTCAACTTGATAGACGACACCATGATTGGATACATTCGCTACCTGTTTTGTCGAATGATGGACAAGGATAGCAACATCAATGTTAATCAAATACTGCCATTATAAAGTGGACCTCACTATAGAACAAGAACAACCACAACTTGATACAGTATCAACACAATATGATACAGTATCATCTCAACTTGATACACAGCACTATGATTTGATAAATTTGCTATCTGCTTCGTCGAATGATGGACAAGAATAACAACACCAATGTCAATCAAATACTGACATAATAACGTGGACCACACTATAGAACAAGAACAACAACAACATGATACGGTATCAAATCAATATGATACAGTATCTTCCCAACTTGATTCACAAACCTATGATTTGATACATTGGCTATCTGCTTTGTCGAATGATGGACAAGAATAACAACACCAATGTCAATCAAATACTGCCATTATAACGTGGACCTCACTATAGAACAACAACAATTACAACATGATACAGTATCAACACAATATGATACAGTATCATCTCAACTTGATAGACGACACCATGATTGGATACATTCGCTACCTGTTTTGTCGAATGATGGACAAGGATAGCAACGCCAATGTTGATCGAATACTGCTATTATAATGTGGACCTCACTATAGAACAAGAACAACCACAACATGATACAGTATCAACACAATATGATACAGTATCATCTTAACTTGATACACAAACCTATGACTCGATATATTCGCTATCTGCTTTGTCGAATCATGTACAAGAATAGCAGCACCAATGTCAATCAAATACTGCCATTATAACGTGGACCTCACTATAGAACAAGAACAACCACAACATGATACAGTATCAAGACAATATGATACAGTATCAATGTAGTTTTAGTAACATATTCATACAAGACACACTGGTGTGAAATGTTTGGCAAGCTACCAGAATTAATGTGATAGATTCGCAGGTTGGAGTGAAACGAGGGGGAAATAATGCTGATTTTGCAACTTACTGGCCTAACAAGCGCTTGGAACTCTACCAAATAGGCAAATTATTTCACCTTTCACTCCCAACTTTGAATTATTCTATAGTGAGGTCCACGTTATAATGACAGTATTTGATCAACTTTGGTTTTGATATCCTTGTCTATCATTCGACAAAGCCGGTGGTACTATCCTTTTCTAGGTCCACAACGATGCCAATTATGTATTTTACAGTGTAGAAATATAATTAATTGATGCAGAGAATCGGCATCGCTATTCTTCTATTTTTATCCACTGCCATTATAACGTGGACCTCACTATACAAAGTTAGAATTTAGGCTTCCTAAAAAGTGTAGGGTAGAGTTAATTTCATCTGGGATTTTAGCTGATCAGTTTTTTCAAAGAGGTCATATTCATATCCATTAAAAGAATAAGGCCCGGTTGCACAAAAGTGGGTTAAAGTTTAATCGTTATCAATCACACAAGAGTCAATCAGGGAAGGCTTTTCGAAAAAGGCTCGTCTGATTGGTTCTCATGGTATTAATCACGATTAAAATTTAGAGGAGCCTTTTTTCGAAAAGGCGTTTCCTGACTCTCGTGAAATTAATAACGGTTAAAATTTAACCGGCTTTTGTGCAACCGGCACTGGAACATTGATATTGTCAATACACTATATTATTGATCAGTATCAATTTTAGTTTTCCAAAAATGAATTTGATAATAAAATTATAAAAAGAGGAACCTAGTTGTGTGATTTGAATTGATTTTGAACAAATATAGTGGTATTGACAACATCAGCGTCTTATTCTCTCAAATATGAAGAATAAAATACTACAACATGACTCACCTCACACTTTCACAATACTTACACTTTCTCTATCCCATAGTAGGCTCTCTCTCTTACTCCCTCTCCTTTTCTTCTCTTTCTCACTCCCCCTTTTGGCATTTCCTCTCAATACCTCACTTTTTGGTAGAGAGTTAGTGGGGAGGATATATTGAATATTGTTTCCGAAGAATGGACATTGATATGTCCAAAGCTCCGCAATTTATGTACATGCATTACAATATAGATGATTACAATCTACAGTTAATTACAGATTGATTTTCACTTCCTTGCCCTATTACCATAGGTAAGGAAAGTATTGCTTTCCAAAAAAATTAAGGTACCCTAATTCCAAGTTTTCTATACATTTCAAGGTCCCCTGAGTCCAAAAACATGATTTTTGGGTGTTGGTCTCTGTGTGTGTGTGTGTGTCCATTCTTAATTAACCGATTGCATTGAAATTTTAAACTTAAGGTCTTTATACCATGATGATCCGACAATAAGAAATTCAATTATATTCAATTCAAGATGGCGGAAAAAATGGCGGATAATTACTGAAAAATCATGTTTTTCACGTTTTTCTCGAAAACGGCTCTAACGATTTTCTCCAAATTCATACCATGGATTGCTATTTATAAGCCCTATCAACTGGCATGAGTCTCATTTCTGAGAAAATTCCAGGAGCTCCGTAATATTCTTGAAAAAAATGGCGGATAATTACTAAAAAACATGTTTTTCACGATTTTCTCAAAAATGACTCGACCGATTTTTTCCAAATTCATACCCTGTATATAGTTATTCATCAGCTCTATCAACTGGCATGAGTCTTTTTCCTGGGGTTCACTACATCCTTGAGAAATGGACTTTGTAACCTCCTTCTCGTGCATGAGGTAGGTAGGTAGGTAGAGCAGTTTATAAAAAGAACACAGTCATAGTCAAGATATTTTATCTGTAGAACAGCTGTTTTGAGGACTTTTAAAAATCATGAATTTCACAATTTACACAAAGGAAAAAGTTCTCTGAAAAAATTATATTATACAGAAGTCTGATCGTAGTTGTTTCAAATATGTTGCCGCCAATCATCATTATGTTATTCCCCTAAATTATTCTCGTTTAAGAATGGGGCTTACAGTTCAATGAGCAAGGAAAGTTGTGTACCACAACAGATTTTTTCATATCATAATATACAGTTCAATAATTATTTTCTTAGTCTATATTATGTAATTTCATCTATAATGTTGCTGTATTGTAAACTACATAAATAAAGTACTTAATCGATCAATCATTTTCTATCTCCCAAAGATAACATTATCATACCCACACTCTACATCTCCAATAGATAACTAACTCTCGAGTCAGAACTCTCTTACACCTCTCATAACACTCTCTTTCTCTCTCTAATCAATCTCTCTCTCTCTCTCTGCTACCTCTCTCTTCCTCTCTCTCCTATCTTTCCTATCTCTCTCTTCCTCTCTCTCCTATCACCCTATTTCTCTCATAATCGCTCTTCTATCTCTCTCTTACTCTCTCTTCATACTCTCTCTCTTCCGCTGTCTTACTCCCTCTCATATTACTCTCTGCCTCTATCTTAGTCTCTCTCCTATCACTCTCTTCCTCTCTCTTCCTCACGCTTACTCTCTCTCCTATATCTCTCTTCCTATCTGTTATCTTTCTCATTCTCCTTTGCTATCTCTTACTCTCTCTCTATTTTTTACTTTCTCTCCTATCACTCTCTTCTTATCTTTCTTTTACTCTCTCTTACTATCTCTCTCTGCTATCTCTCTATTCCTCTCTCGTACTCTCTTCCCCATCACTCACTCTCTCCTATATCTCTCCCACTTTTCTTCTATCTCTCTCCTATATCTCTCTTCCCCTTTCTCGCTCTTTCGCACTCTCTCTTTTACTCTCCTATCTCTCTCCTCCTCTATCTCACACTCTCTCCTATCTCTCTCTTTCTTTTCCTCCATCTCACTCTCTCTCCTATCTCTCTCTTTCTTTTCCTCTATCTCACTCTCTCTCCTATCTCTCTCTTTCTATTCCTTTCTCTAAATCTCTCTCCTATCTCTCTAAAACTCTCTATCCTCTCTCTAACTATCTCTCCTATCTCTCTCTTCCTTTCTCACTCCCTCTCTCCAACTCTCTCTCTCCTATCTCTCTATCTCTCTCTAACTCTCTCTCCTGTCTCTCCCTTCTCTCTCATCCTGTCACTCTCTCCCTCTCTCCAACTCTCTCTCCCATCTCTCTCTTCCTCACTTTTACTCTCTCCCCTATATCACTCTTCCTCTCTCCTCACCTCTGTCTTTCTCTCTCACTCTCTCCCACTCTCTCTCACACTATCTCTCTCTCCTCGCCTCTGTCTTTCTCTCTCACTCTCTCCCACTCACTCTCACACTATCTCTCTCTCCCTCCCACTACGTTTATCACCTCTGTATTTCTCTCTCACTCTCTCCCACTCTCTCTCACACTATCTCTCTCCCTCTCTCCCACTACGTTTATCACCGTTTCTCTCTCCTTCCGTTCAAACTATAACTCTGACACACTAACTTAAATGTGACTCCACACACATAGAGCAGCTAAAACCCGTGTTCATTGTTATCGGCAACTTTACAACTTTCCGATTTAATATCCACAGGTCTAAACGGAAGCGTACACACAGCGCTCATTTTGATTCCCATAGGAATAGATATGAGGTAACACACTGAGCGAGTGTTTGAAATGTACGTGTTTGGATGGAGGTGTTCACACAGGGCGTATTTATCTTGTTTCCACATGTATGAATGCTATACAAACTGTACGTTTGATTTCCACATGATTATTATTTGCTTTCACCCGTGACTGTCTGAATAGTGTTTGTTATTATTTATGTATGATATGTTTATGTAAGGAATTACATCATATAGAAGGGCTACTCCATTCATATAGGTACGAATCACCTGATATAGTTTCTCACTCAGAGTAGATGAATTAGAATTGTATTATCATCTACAATATAAAAAAAGGAAAGAACTGGCTTATACAGGTAGGGGATAGGAAATTCACGAATGACGCATCATCACGTCTCAACTACTCAACTCATTAACTTCACATTTTGCATATAGATTCTTAATTTACCTAGGGTGGTTATTGATTGGCTTATTTCAAATTCCCAAGATTTCAGTAGGTCAAGTCTCTACTATAATGAAGTAAAGAATTTGCTTATACACGTAGGGGATAGGAAATTCACGAATGACGCATCATCACGTCTCAACTACTCAACTCATTAACTTCACATTTTGCATATAGATTCTTAATTACCTAGGTGGTTATTAATTGGCTTATTTTGAATTCCCAAGATTTCAGTAGGTCAAGTCTCTTACTATATTGAGTAAAGAATTTGCTTATACAGGTAGGGGATAGGAAATTCACGAATGACGCATCATCACGTCTCAACTACTCAACTCATTACTTCACATTTTGCAAATAGATTCTTAATTTACCTAGGGTGGTTATTGATTGGCTTATTTTAAATTCCTAAGATTTCAGTAGGTCAAGTCTCTACTATGATAAAGTAAAGAATTTTCTTATACACGTAGGGGATAGGAAATTCACGAATGACGCATCATCACGTCTCAACTACTCAACTCTTTAACTTCACATTTTGCATATACATTCTTGCAATTACTTGTGGATGACAATACTGCATGAGGTCTACTGTTCACAGAACTACTAGTACACCTTCTACTCATAATATTACATAGTTTCGAAACAGATGAATCTAGCTTTCATAAACGTTTTATTCTTCATAAGAACAATGCTCAGAAGTAACCTGAGTTCAAACTTTTATCTTAATAGAGATCTCAATCAATCATACTTATCAACCACTAGTAAGAGATTTGTAATAATAATTGTATATTTCATTGTACAGTGAGGTCCACGTTATAATGGCAGTGTTTGATTAGCATGGTATTGCTATCCTTGTCTATCATTCCACAAGCAGATAGCGAATGCATCAAATCATAGTGTTGTGTATAAAGTTGAAATGACACTGTATCATATTGTGTTGATACTGTATCATGTTTGTGGTTGTTCTTGTTCTATAGTAGGGTCCACGTTATAATGGCAGTGTTTGATTAGCAATGGTATTGCTATCCTTGTCTATCATTCAACAAAGCTAATAGCGCTATCTCTTTCTCGCCTTGCTCTGTTGCCAGATCGTCTTTTAAAAATGTAGAATTTATAATTAATCAACAAAATATTCATCAACATAATGAATATCATGAATATTCATTATGAAGTTATTGAAACCATAATTTATTGCTCAACCTCCCGGCAGTCGCGCTGTTGTAAAAAGTACAACAGTGTCAGTTGTTTTGATGCACAAAACTATTGAATAGGGTGGTGTCAGTGAATGAGTCACCTATGCATTCCAAAACTTTCCCCCCATCACTCCACTGAGTTGCAGTATCACCGAGCAATGGTTCAGTCTTTAGGTGCCATTTAGGCGCTACAGTGCATAAGATAGGGAAAGACTGTATACGGGGACTGTAAACGAACCAATAACACAGAATTGATGGCTTTGCTTGATGTACCTTATTGGGCTATGAAATGGCAATCATCCAAATGTTCATAGGCGTAGAATAATTCAGAAGATGGAAAAAGTAATTATACAATAATTAATATGTTTTGACAGTTGACAGAGTGCATAACACTTGGAAAATTGGATGTTGTACAAAATACAACACGCGACTGCTCGTGTGATGAGTAGGGCGCGACTGCCGGAAGGTTAATAAAATATAATTGAATATTTTAAACGAAGATGAACAGTTAATATTACATCAATAGACCTGTATCAGCTACCGTCTATAGAAGGATTGACAAGACCAGGATCGTCTTTCAACAATGTAGAATTGATAATTGTTTAACAAAATATTATTCATCTTAATTTTAAAAATCATTATTAAATATTGAAAAACATAATTTCTTCCTGAATAAAATATAATTGATTATTTTAAACGAGAATGAACAGTTAATATTACATGATAAAACTGTATCAGCTACCGTCTATAGAAGGCATTGACAAGACAGAGGATCTGCAACGTTGTTCTCCTATCTTTCTTCACTGCCATTATAACGTGGACCTCACTATAGTAATTAATAAGTTAGTCACATGTGGGAGTCCATAACTGGAGGAAATCTCTAGTGAAACTCGGAAAATCAATTGAATTTCCCGGTTATGATAATATCAAAGAGCTTTTCTCCCTCAAAATGTTTTACATTTGTAGACAGTCCACAGAGATAAGTGAGCGTATTATATTATCAGTGACCCCCGTTTCCATGGCAACAAGTGGTATACGTTCCTCTCTCACTCTCCCACCCTCTCAAACACTCTCTCTCACTCTATTCCTCTCCCCCACACTCTCTGTCTGTCTCTCACTTCCACTCTCTCTCTCTTTCTGTATCATACACTTCTCTTTCACTCTCTCACCTCTCAAACACTCTTTCTCACTTTATCTTTCTCCCACACTCTCTTTCTGTCTCACACTTCCACTCTCTCTCTCTTCTGTATCATACACTTTCTCTCTCACTCTCTCACCCTCTCAAAACCTCCTTCACACTTTATCTTCCTCTCCCATACTCTCTTTCTGTCTCTCACTTCCACTCTCTCTTTCTGTATCTCACACTGTCACTCTCACACTCTCACACCCTCTCAAACTCTCTCTCTCTCCACTATATCTTCGTTTCCCACACTCTCTTTCTGTCTCTCACTTACACTCTCTCTTTCTGTATCTCAGACTGTCACTCTCTCACTCTCTCCCTCTCTCACACACTCTCTCACACCCTCTCTCTTTCTGTCTCTCACTTCCATTCTCCCTTATTGTATCTCACACTCTCACCCTATCTCTCTCACTCTCTCACCCTGTCTCACACTCTCTCTCTCCTCCTCTCTCTCACTCCTTCTCACTCTCTCTCACTCTCTCTTTCTGTTCCTCACACTCTCTCTCCCACTCTCACCCTGTCCCACACACTCACACTCTCTTTCACATTCTCACCCTGTCTCACACACTCTCTCCCTTTCCCTCTCACAATATTCTCTCGCTTCCACTCTCACTCACAAACATGTACTCTCTCACTCTCTTCCTCTTTTTATCTCTCTATTCTTTTATTCTCTCTCTTTCCCCTCCTTTCGCTTCCTCTTACCATCAATTGATAAAATTTCTTTGAGGTTACCAGAATTTAATAAATTAATCTCTCTCATGTTTTTATCGCACTCTTTCTCCTCATTCTGTATTTATTCTTATTTTTTGTTTCAATTCTACTCTTTTTCCATATTACTCACTTCCTTCTATCCTTCTTCTCCTGAATCTACATCCAATCCATTTTCTTCTCCTCCTCCTAATCTTTA
>NW_024091190.1:0-22452 GCF_014356525.2 Nilaparvata lugens | reverse complement strand
ATTGTTAATGAAACTGAAAAGAATCACCACATCAACTGACTGCAACAAAAACCACTTCAAAAAACAGAAAAATCTGTCCAAATCCTGTATCTTTTCTAACACTGAAGTTTCTTCTCTCAGTATTGCACGATAATTATCCCAAAAACTATCTACATGAAAATCTGTCAACAAAATTGAAGCCATACGAACACAGAACAAACACAAAAACAAAAATTCATAGAGTGACTTGGGAAAAATCTGTGTGTGATTTCAGACAGTTGTAACAATTACAATCGCTTTTCCCATCCAGTATAGTGCTATCACGATCTGAGCATAACCTTTAAAATTGCACAGAGGTAGAAGCAAGTCATCAGCATTTATAACATCTCTTCTGATCTGGAAATTTTCTGCCACTTTCACTATAATTTCTTGGCTTTCCTTGGAGTCAATGAAGCTGATGTACAGTAGGCCTCTGCTCTATGATGTAACACACTTTTTGTAGATTACTTCCCTTCAAAGTTCAGTTCAAGGTATTTAACTCTTGAATATTTGACTCTGAATATTCAACTTTGTAGTTTAGGCACAGTGTTTCCAAGCAAATATTCAGAAACACTTACTTTCTGATGAGAAGTGATGAATGACTTTTTTTTTAATATGAATGCATTTCACTCCTAAGGACAAGCTTCAACAGCCCCTCAAAACAATATCAATACTTACAAAATAATATAATCAATAAATCATTTATATTTCAACAAATCAACAAATTTATAATCAACAAATCATATAATCATTTCTAATCAATAAACAAATAAATTTGTTGATGTTATGATGTTACATTAACAATTACATTGTTAATGTAATGTTGGCAACTCTCACCTGCGCACAGGATTTTCCTTGCAGGTGATTGGTTTCTTGTATTTTTGCTGTTCAGGTGAAATTTTTGAATGTATTGGTTTTGGAATAAACAATAAAGTTTTGAATTGTTGAATTGTTAAATGTTGTCAATTACTGCTGTCAACTCATCAACCTCCCGGTAGTCGCGCCTTACTCAATCACACGAAAAGTCGCGTGTTGTATTTTGTACAACATCCAATTTTTCAAGTGTTATGTACTCTGTTTACTGTCAAAACATATTAATTCGGACATTTAAAATGTTATCTAAATTTGGGAGAGAAATAGTACAAGGAGTATCCTTAGTTTTTCTCTCCCAATCAGTGCTACTTTGTAAAAATTATAAATAAATAAATAGTATAATTACTTTTTCCATCTTTTTGGATTATTTTACGCCCATGAACATTTGGATGGTCACCATTTCATAGCCAATAAGGTACATCAAGCCAATCCATCAATTCTGTGTTATTGGTTCGTTTACAGTCCCCGTATACAGTCTTTCCCTATCTATGCACTGTCACGACTAAATGGCACCTAAACACTGAACCATTGCTCGGTTGATACTGCAACTCAGTGGAGTGATGGGGGGAGAGTTTTGGAATGCATAGGTGACTCATTCACTGACACCACCCCATTCAATAGTTTTGTGCAGCAAAAAATCTGACACTGTTGTAGTTTTTACAACAGCGCGACTGCCGGAAGATTAAGCAGAACAGAACCAGTTTTCATCACCTAAACAGCCATATCTTCAGCCATTTGTTTGACATAAATTCTTTCTGTTAATTCATTATGGAGTGATACCACAATATCGCACACTATACAACTATAAATACACTTTTAATATTGTCACACTAAAATATTTAAATACTAGCCGTCAGGCTATGGCAATTTCATAATGAATTTAAATGATTAAGATGATAAATTTTGTTAATTAATTATCAATTCACATTGTTAAATGACGATCCAGCAACAGAGCAAAGCGAGAAAGAGATAGCGTTGTCTATCTGCTTTGTTGGATAAGAGACAAGGACAGCAATACCATTGCTAATCAAACACTGCCATTATAACGTGGAACTAACTACAGTTCAGGAAGAAGTGAGGTCCACGTTATAATGGCAGTTTTCTTATCTTTTAACAACGCTGTTTTCTTATCTCTATCAACTGCCATTATAACGTGGACCTCACTTCTTCCTGAACTATAGTTGGTTCCACGTTATAATGGCAGTTGATAAAGATAAGAAAACAGCGTTGTCCTTCTCTGCCTTAACTAATTATATTTCTGCATTGTCAAAAACATTTGGCATCGTTGAGGGCTAGAAGAGGATAGTACTACCTGCTTTGTCGAATATAGACAAGGATAGCAACATCAAAGTTAATCAAATACTGTCATTATAACGGGGGACCTCACTATATCAGTAGAGGAAATTGAATAAAAAGAATGCTGATTTGGAATCCAGGATAATATTAACAATAAAACAAGAATTGGATCAATTGTTTTTAATTTTTGTGCTCTACTTCTATGTATTTCAACTAAATTTTTTATTATCAAACGAAATCCCAATTGAATGCTGTAAATCACCCCGAAGACTTCTGCTACTGCACATGTTGACAACAGGGTATACAACTAGATGGAAATAAGCATTTAATTGCATTTCAATTAGGATTTAATTGGGATTTTCGTTTAATAATAATTATTCATCAATTAGCATATAAGCATATGCAACTTTCAATTTTTCCATATTTTTTTAGTGAAGGTGAGTTTGAATTAAATTGAATCGCTGCCTTTATATTCTAGGAGAGCGAAGTTAGGGCGCAGCAGTTTGTAGAGAGATGTGAAGGTGCGTACAGACTTATGTGCCACAAACACGTACATTTCACTTTTCATCAGCTGATGCTATGTTTATTATATCTGTATTACTAGCCGTTAGGCCCGCTTCGCTCGCCATACCCGACTAGCCAGGGGGCTCCGCCCCCTTGACCCCCGACTGGATCGTCCAGAATGAGATCAGCAGGCTCGCTTCACTCGCCTGCATTTTTCATTTGAGCATTTTTATCATATGTTAGGACGACCCAGTCGGGGGTCCGACTAAACGGATATGGCGAGCGAAGCGAGCCTGACGGCTAGTAATATAATATTCCCAGGAATAGCTCTGATTGAAGTAGCAGTGCCCAATCAATTTCTCCGCGATAAATGCATTTAAATCTTCACTTGGTGCCAACCTACAAGTCAACTCAACTTAATGCCAACTTGACAAAATTATTAATTTAGTTGCCAGTTAATAACTGTTTCGAAGAGGTACTCTATCTAGATTATAGTTCTATAGTAACATATGATATGGAAATTTCAATTATAATTAAGAGATTGGGAGAAGAAGAATATACATGCTAAAAGACGAACATTAAACCCTTAAAAACAACCCTTAGAGTTAAAATATTGCCAAAAGATTTCTTAGTGCGCCTCTGAAGGGCAAACTGAACATACCTACCAAATTTGAACGTTTTGGTCCGGTAGATTTTTAGTTATGCGAGTGAGTGAGTGAGTGAGTGAGTGAGTCAGTCAGTCAGTCAGTCAGTGAGTGAGTGCCATTTCGCTTTTATATATTATATATATATATATATATAATATATAGATTTAAGATATTCATCTCGAGCCACTCCCGTATTTTGGATGGGCACGTTAAGTCGTCGGTCCCGGCTGCCTAAAAAGCGTCGTTAGGTCATGTCAGAGGCCCTGAAATTGATCAGTTGCGACCTGAAAACTCTGACACCAGACCTGAGCCAGCCAGGTCACTCGACATTATTATTATTATTATTATTATTGTCACACTACATTTGTCTATCAACGAAATGCCCCGCGAGTTTACATTAAGACCTAGCATCCCTATTGTTCTAGGTAGTAGCTATCGAGTAACTTAAATTATGTAGCTAAAATCTCAATGATTGTCAAAAGACTTCAATTCATTGTAAACGTGAAGCCGCGTTTATAACAAGATTTGACAACTGATTTTCCAACAGATTATAGCAATTTGTTACCAATTTCATAAAAAGCACAGCAAAAGTTTGTGTTCCTCTACATTTGAGAACAACAACTTCTTAAAACTTAACAACTTTGGTATAAAACAACAGCTGTTGTAGCTATGGTGAAAGTGATATTTTCGAGCTCAAAATTTAAGTGATTTTATTCTATATTTTGTGAATATTTGAAGTTTGGTTTTTGTTTTAACGGAAGTTTCATTATCAATTTGAAATTCTAAATTTGAAATTCTTTGTTTTATTCTGATTCATAGTTTCAGATTGAAGATTGGTGTTGAAATTGAAGTGAACATAACCTACATAATATTTGGACGATTTGTGACAAAATCAGGAAATTGAAGAAGTTTTGGGCATAGCCTGTTTTTTCTTTTCCGACTATTGTATTGTTCGCTCTATCTAATAAATAAATAAATAAATAAATAACTCATCTCTATGTATCCTGTTTCACTGTAGGCTAATGACATAATAGATTTCAGTTTGAAAATTTGAATCGTCTATTCCCAGCATATCCAACCTTTATGAGTCGTACTATAATTTTAACAGAATCAAAACCAAAATAGATGTCACAAATAGGATTCGCCTATCAGAAACAATAGAATGTTATTCAAATCAGAGACACACCCTGCCTATTGGAGACTATTTTGGGCACTAATGATTGATGATGATTTGTTGGTTGTATTATTTAGAGTGAGATAGAATGTGAATGAAAGTGTGTGAGAGAGAGAATGAGTAAGAGAAGAGGTGAACCTTCTTCACCTTCTTCTTCGCCATCAACATCATCTTCATCTTCTTCTTCTTCCTCACCACCTCCTCCTCCTTCTTCTACTTCTTCTTCCTCACCACCTCCTCCTCCTTCTTCTACTTCTTCTTCCTCACCACCTCCTCCTCCTTCTTCTACTTCTTCTTCCTCACCACCTCCTCCTCCTCCTCCTTCTTCTAAAGGTTGTGTGGCTTTTCCATTTCCGATTTGCTTTTTAATGGTGATGATGACATTTATGTGGCTTCGATTTTTCCCAGTCTCTAAACCCTCTATTTGCACTCTCTTCAGTATCCAAAAACTGACGGGGTTTCCAAACACAGAGGAAAATGCCTGGAAAACGCGGCTCCACGTTGGTTTTCCGGAACGTTTTCTAGGCTTGGAAAAAGTCACAATCAGATTTTCCGTTCTCCTCTCTTGGAAGCTTTGTAAAGACTCTGTTAATTGGTTCAATTCTGAATTTAGCATGAAACCAATGTCAATTAAAACTGAACACATTAGAATCGTGTTGATTGGTGAACCATTCTCAATCATTTCCAATTGGCTTCCTTCTTCTTCTTCTTCTTCTTCTTCTTCTTCTTCTTCTTCTCTTCTTCTTCGTCTTCTTCTTCTTTTCTTCTTCTTCTTCTTCGTCTTCTTCTTCTTCTTCTTCTTCTTTTCTTCTTCTTCTTCTTCTCTTCTTTCTTCGCTTCTTCTTCTTCTTCTTCTTTTCTTCTTCTTCTTTTCTTCTTCTTCTTCTTCTTCTCTTCTTCTTCTTCTTCTTCTTCTTCTTCTCTTCTTCTTCTTCTTCTTCTTTTCTTCTCTTCTCTTCTTCTTCTCTTCTCTTCTTATTCTTCTTTTCTTCTCTTCTTCTTCTTCTTCTCTTCTTCTTCTTCTCTTCTTCTTCTTCTTCTTCTTCTCTTCTCTTCTTCTTCTTCTTCTTCTTCTTCTTCTTCTTCTTCATTCTTCTCTTCTTCTTCTTCTCTTCTTCTTTTCTCTTTTCTCTCTTCTTCGTTTCTTCTTCTTCTTCTCTTCTTCTTTTCTTCTCCTTCTTCTACGAGAACTCCGGATGTATATTTTTTATGTGATGTCAAGAGATGCTCTACACTAGAAACGTGATCACCAATTTTGATGAGCTGTAACTAATGCCTATGCATGCCACTATACAACAACTTCCTATATCATACAGTGAGATTCACTACAAACTGTCAGCATGTAAATTCAATCGAAAGCATCAATGTTATTCATAAGCAATTCTGACAAATATCTAAGTGAATCTCAATAAAGTGAAATTCACTCTAAGTTGTCATCATTTATAGAATGAGAAGCATCGATATTGTTCATGAGTAAAACTGACAGACATCGAATATATTGAATTCCATCGTAGTGAAGTTGATTTGAAACTGTCAATCTGTGTAGAATGGGAAGGTACGATGTTATTCATTCAAGTAGTGATGAGACAGATTTAAGTGAATCTCTTAATAATTCATTCACAGCTGTGATAAGTTCTAAATAGTGTTGTTGGTTATTGGTCTCAAAATTTTAAGTTTTCTCAAAGTTTGGAATTTTCTAATTAATTGTGATTGTTTAAATTAGTTTAGAAGTATATTTTTGAATGAAAACATGATTTTTGTGTGTTTTGAATGTAAATTGAGTGTGTAATTAATGAATGTTAAGTGACACATAACCTAGCTACATTTGGACTGTTGTATAAATTAGAATTGGAACCGTTTTGAGCTTATAAGCCTGTGGTACTTTTCTGTAAGTTGTGTAATTCTGAATGATTGAATAGTAAATAGATAAATAATGAAGTTCACATAGAACTGTCAGATTGTGTTGAATGGGAAGCTAAGATGTTATTTATCAACGAATGCTGTCTGTTTAAAATGAATCTGACTGTAGTAAAGACACCATATTACTAGCATTCAAAATCTCAACTCGTCAAAAAATGCAAAATTATTTCGTATTCAGATTAGCGATTGTTAGCGGCACAATTCGGATGTTCAGAATAATTATTATTGTAGGAGCAAGAACGGAATTGTTCACTCAATTTAGGTACGGTATTCAATTTAGGAAATACATAGGACCGGTTTCCGGCTTTCTGAATTTCTAAAATTGATTATCAAACCCTCTTTATCTAAAGGTGCATACAGACTAATGTGCCACGAACACTGGCATTCATTTATAATCAGCTGATGCTATGCTTATTATATCTGTATTTGTACAGGGACAGTAAGGTGCGTACAGACTTTCGCTCTGCTCCGCAACCGAACGTCACTCCAGCAGAGCGTTGTGATGATCGACGGGGTACAACAGTGGTTCGACCGGGGAACGCGAGAAGATCTAACATCTTCCGTAACGTTCAGATGGGTGCGACTGCCGAGCGGAGCGGAGCTACTGCGGTACGATGGAGGAACGAGGGCGGTACGAGGGAGGAGCGTGCTCGGTGCGGGTTGGAAGCACGAATATGTGTACGCAGCTTAAGACAGTAAGAGACTGTAAGCAGCTGGTGGAAAGCGAAATCTGCATATTCGTGGCGAATAAGTCTGTACGTACATTTAGATGGAAATGAACCACTTGTTCTTGTCAAACCACTGATTCATTGAAGCAATTTGAGATTGTTAAAATTATTTCGGTTGTTACACCATTATCAATTTCTAGTAAACTGAAAGCTTAAGGTGCTCACAGATATACGCGCCACGAACATATGAGCAATTCACATTTAATCAGCTGACTATATCTGTATTTTTACAAAAACGGTATAAGATATAGATATGAAAAGCTTGGCATCAGCTGATTAAAAGTGAATTGCTCATGTTCGCGGCGCGTAAATCTGTACGCACCTTTATGTGTCAATCAGCAAAATAAATATATGGTTGGAGCTGTACGATTGGCCATTAGCTGTTGACCAATGAAAGTTTAGTTGTACTATCATAGGCTCGGCCAATTATAGATCTCAACTGGCATTGGTCAACAGCTAATGGCCAATCGTGGGGCTGCACGCATACTTTATTCTGCTACTTAATTTTCAAGCTTTCAGTCCACTGCATATTTATAATGGTGTATCAACCGAAACTAGTATTTCAAATTGTTTAAATAAATCCGTGGTTTGGCAATATCAAGACTAGATCACAAAAAAAGAAGGAACTTTGTTCCTCCCTCTGAAAATAGATGAAGCTGTTCGAATACTGTTCTATCTACGATGTTTCGTACATCTAAGGGCCGTTTTCCAAGCTCCGGATTCAGCTAAGTCCTAGATTTTAAACAGCTGGAGCCAGAAAACTGGCTTTCCAAAACGGGGCGTAGTCGCAGTCATTGTCATAGTCACGTTTCAATTAAATTTCGAAAAGCTAGAAAATTGAACACAAAATAAAATGAAGAGAAATTAGTGTAAAGTTTCAGCCATTTTGAATTATTTTGGAATGTCTAATCTCGTCAAGGAAAACTTTTCCAATTATAGAAATGAGAAAATAAATATACGACTACTGTTATAAAAGCTCGACTACGCCCCGTTTGGAAAGCCAATTTTCTGACTCCAGCTGTTTAAAGTCTAGGACTTAGCCAAATCCCGAGCTCGGAAACAGGCCCTAATGTACGAAACATCGTAGATAGAACAGTATTCGGACTGCTTCATATAATTTCAGAGGGACGAACAAAGTTCCTTCTTTTTTTTGATCTAGTCTTGATATGGTCAAACCACGGATTTATTTAAATAGTTTGAGATACCAGTTTCGGTTGATACACCATTATAAATCTGCAGTAGACTGAAAGCTTGAAAATTGAGTAGCAGAATAAAGCACGGGTGCAGCCCCACGATTGGCCATCAGCTGTTGACCAATGAAGAGGGTTGAGCTCTACTGTCATTGACCGAGCCTATATTAGTAGAGCTCTTAGACCAGTTACAGAATAGACACGCTGGGAAGTCTAGCCTCTGAAGCCAACATCTACTGCCATATCGCCAAATCGTGACGTCATCATCGGATAGAAAACTTTCAGATTGTGTCTATTTCAGAAGGATGTAAATCATTATTCATTAAAATGGTGAACTCCAGCTGCGCTCCCGTTGAAATAGACACAATCTGCTATGAAAACAAGTAAACAGGAACTACAGAAAGTTTTCTATCTGATGCTGACGTCACGATTTGGCGATATAGCAGTAGATGTTGGCTTCATCGACTTTCAGTATGAATATACAATGGGCCTTGTCTATTCTATAACTGGTCTAAGGTAGAGCTAAACCTTCATTGGTCAACAGCTAAAGGCCAATCGTACAGCTCCAACCATATTCTGCTGATTGACACCTAAGCGTTCAGTTTATTAGAATAATGGTGTAACAACCGAAATTATAACAGCTGTAACAATCTCAAATTGTTTCAATAAATCAGTGATTTAAAAAGAACAAGTGGTTCATCTCCATATAAATGTACGTACAGACTTATTCGCCACGAACCCGCAGATTTCTCTTTCCACCAGCTGCTTCTTATATCTATCCTTAAGGTGCGTACAGATTTATTCTATAACTGGTCTAAGTATCTATCTTACTGTCTCTGTACAAATACAGATTTAATAAGCATAACATTAGCTGATAAAAAGCGAAAGTGTTCATGGCACATAAGTCTGTATGCACCTTTAGATGAAGGAGGTTTAATAAACAATATTCCTGTAGCAGTTCTCCAAACTTTTGGAGCTATTTATCGATTATAGAATTTATTTAATTTTATTTCAAATTTATGGAATTTTAAGACGACAGATGGAAATTACTGAGGTATTGCAATATTATTCAAATGCTGATGAATTAACTAGTAGTTCTGTGAACAGTAGACCTCACGCAGTATTCTCATCCACAAGCACCTGATTGAAACTATAGACCTTATGGAAATACAGCAATAGACTGGCTTCTCCACACATCGTGTAATCACTTGTCAGCTGATTTATGATGAATAATTCTATAGTCTTGATTTTACTCTAATATTGGCGTATGAAGGAGGCTCCTTTTCCTTTTATATTATCCTTGAAATGCAAAATTCCAAAAACCTTGTATAAACGTAGACGCGCAATTAAAAAAGGAACATACCTGTCAAATTTCATGAAAATCTATTACCGCGTTTCGCCGTAAATGCGCAACACATAAACATTCAAAACATTTGAAAAAACATTCAGCCAAACCGTCGACTTGAATCTTAGACCTCACTTCGCTCGGTCAATTATTATCAATTTGGATTTTCGTTTAATAATAATTTTAAGTCGGTTATTCAACAATCATGGAACGAACTTAGCCCAAACAATGTCATCATCTCAAATTATTCTCTACCTTTCAAGAGCTACCTCACAAAAATTTCTCAACTTATCTCAAAATTTCTCCATTTATCTTCCAAAATCCCAACAAACTCCTGTTTACCAATATGATATGCACCCTATATTTGACATCCACTTTCCAATAATGCATTTGAAAGTGGCAGAAGAGTAAATATAGTTAAAAGAAGCATTATTTGTTGGAGCGTACTTCAAAAGTGATTGTGAAAGAAAAATATTGTTAATGCATTTGTTGTGTAATGAGGATTTGCTCAGATGGAACGGTTCCTTAAAAAATGAAAGAAGAGAAAGAGGAGGAAATGAAGAGAGAGTGAGGGGAGAGTGACAGAGAAAGACAGAAATGAAAGAAATACCGTGCCGCTAACATTCCACCGCCTCCTTGATCCGTTAAAAGCTCTATATAGATATACATTCAGAGTACGTTATTACGTTTTTGAGCATGTATACAGGTATACTTTGAAGTGCGTTAATTCAAAGATGTAATGTAGAATAGTTGGGCATCCATATAATATATTCAGTTTTTAGCTAGTATTTAGCTAGTTTTTATAATATAGCTAGTTTTTAGCTTGTATATAATAGTGGAGGTACTACGAAGTAATATAATCTATAATGTACAGTAATAAATAAGGTAATGTACAGTAATGTACTAGTAGTTCTGTAAACAGTAGACCTTGCGCTCAGTAAGGTAGGTACATTGACCTGTTGTTATGTTTTCTCAAAAATTTATAAATAATTCATCAATTCAAAATGTCTAGAAAAAATCCTAACTAAACATAGAGCTTTCTGTCCTATCGTACCGTAACGTGTCGTCCGGAATGTGAGTGTGAGCGCTGTTATCAGGTCGGCTGCAACTGGGCTAACGTTGATGGAGAGATACCTCCTTCAAGATGTTCGATGTTTTTGAACGGGTAGTATTATAGTCCACTAGACAGCTGATTTTTTTATGAATAATTCTATAGTCTGATTTTCACTCTAATATTGGCGTATGAAGAAGGTTCCTTTTTCCTTTTACATTATCCTTGAAATGCAAAATTTCCAAAAATATTGTATACGACGACGCGCAATTTAAAAAGGAACATACCTGTCAATTTTCATGAAGATCGATTACCGCGTTTCGCCGTAAATGCGGAACATAAAAACATAAAGAGAAATGAAAACCGTCGACTTGAATCTTAGACCTCACTTCGCTCGGTCAATAAAAAAGTATACATTATATATAAAGTATATGTATAAATTACACATTCTAAGAAGGCCTCATTGTAAGATAAAATGCCTTATTTATCATTGTATACGACTAATGACTGTACCTAAGTATCTGAATTTTTAATATATATACAGGCACACAATGTAGAATATATGTAAGATTCCAATACTTTTTGTGTAGTTGAGAAGTTGATATTGAGGTTATTCTTCTTATTAAATAGAATACTAGGAAATTGTCAAAAACCACAGATTAACTGATAGTTGGAAAGACCGGATTCGGTTCTTACACCATTGCCAATCTCAACCGCCTAATAAATATTTTTTCATTTCATTTCAATCTCGGATAAACTAAAACTAAATACAAGAGCAGCAGAATTAATACTAGTAGGCGAGTAGGCCTACTGCTATTGGTCAAGGCCATGAACGCCTGCCATTGGCCCAGCTAGACAGTCTCCTCCCACTTAACGGGATAACAAAAGCGTCACAAAATGGCGGCTAAAGCAACATACTTTTTTCATTTAAGATTTGAATGATTAATTATTGACGCAAATTACCTTAATATTTCAAGTCGAAATCGGAAAATATTTAAATGAAAAATGTGTTCAGAAAACCAATTTCAAGCATAGTTTATACTGAAAGTGGGAGTAAGTATTTATAATTGAAAACATCACTTTTTGGTTTAGCAGAAACAATATTCCTAAAAGTGATTTCAGTGAGTGAAAACAAAACCTATTTTTGGACAATTTCTGTCTAAATTTGGGAAAGGAGCAGTTTTGGGCTTTAAACCTGTTTTTCCTTTCCCAATTATTATTCATAGTTGAAAAAAAGTCAGAAATGTAATGTATCATGAGGTTATCTCCAGGTTATTGTCCTCATATTATATCAATTTATGATGTAATTTTGATGCTTATATTGATTATTGATATAAATATACATAAATGATGTACTTGAATACTATTCCTACTTGGAACAAAATATTCATGAGTAAACTGAATAATGAACGCTCTTGCTAGTGAAAAAGGATATATAGTATTTTAATGTACGATATTACGGAATTTTGAAGTGAGACCCAAGTTATAATGACAGTGGTGAAGGATGAGAAGAGGGTTCCCGATTCTATGCCTTGCCACTGCCTTCTATAGAGGAAGTATATCTGATGTAATATGTTTGTTTCACGGTATTTAGATGAAAACGGTAGAGGTCATGAAATGTGTGCGCAGTGGCCAGCCAGCTAGATTGCGTCATCGCCATCAACCGAGGTTTTTAACACCTATTGGCAATTTATGAAACTTATTTATTAAAAACAGATGATTGGATATTTTAAAATGACGTCAGCTACACCGGAAATTTAGCACAAACATGAGTCTTCTTTCATATACTGTGGTTTGTTTGTTTTTAAAGCTCCCAGAGACTCTAATCAGGAGTATAGGAATTGTCAAAAATTAACTGTTCATAATTTCACAATAACTTTCATAAGTTCACAATTTCACTGTTAAAATATCAACTGTTCATTCTTGTTGAAATAATCAATTATATTCTTTTCGTCAAGGAAATATATTTTTCAAGTGGCTTCCATGATTTAAATGGAATGTTTTGTTGATTAATTATATTTCTGAATTGTTGAAAAACGATGTGGCAACATTGCGGTGCTGGAAAAGCACAGCGCTACCTGCTTTGTCGAATGGTAGACAAGGATAGCAACACTAATGTTAATCAAATACAGCCATTATAACGTGGACTTCACTACTTATACTGTGGAATGTATGACTGCCGTAATATCTAGAAAGCAGAGCATGCAGCTGCCAGGTGAATGGAACCGTAATTTTATTAGTATAGTGAGCAGGCCTTCTAGATAGGCTGACCGCGTCATACGTTAATGGTCATGCTGGTACAGTAGTATTTAGTCGGCATATCAACGGTATTAAACTAAATTATTAACAGGTCCTACGTTAAAAGGTTACTGGGTGCAAATGGAATGTATGTTTTAACGCTTGAATAGTTTGAGAAGAAGCAGACGAAGAAGAAGAAGAAGAAGAAGAAGAAGAAGAAGAAGAAGAAGAAGATGAAGAAATAGTTGAAGAAAAACAAAGAAGAAACTGTCTTTTGGATGATAAGAAGAGGCTAAAGAACCGCCGTGAAATCAATGTAAATTTGACTTATTATTATTGAAGTTTAAAGATAGAAGAAAAGACCACAGAATTTGATTCTACACCACAGGAGCTGTACCTAATTCATGTAAATTTGTCTTGTCACTTTCACTTATGGAAAAATGTAAGGTTATGAAATTCCAGTGCAGCTTGAAAATGTTAAATGTTTAAACATCATCTTCAATAATTGACAGTCTAAGGCCCGGTTGCACAAAAGCCGGTTAAAAGTAATCGTGATAATTCATGGGAATCAATCAGAGAAGATCTTTTTGATAAAACGGCTCCTCTGATTGGTTCTCGTGGAATTAATCACGGTTAAAATTTAACTGGCTTTTGTGCAACCGGGCCTTTAAATGTTCAATGTTCAAACATCATCTTCAATTGACAGTCCAATCTGTATCTGAGAAATAAGTTATCATTTTCTTTTGTGAAATTTCATACTGTATCTGCATGATTTTGCTTTTGGAGTTGAATTTCAATAAAATTTATCACTCTATTTTTTCTTCTTCTTTTTTCTCCTACTCCTTATTTTTCTTCTTTTCATCCTCCACCTCCTCCTCCAATATAAATTCAGTTCTATGTTCTAAGTTTGTAATTCCTTTCAAGTATTGTTGAGTAAAAATATCAAGTAGGTAGTAACAGAATCATATCATCTTTTAATTCCTTTGAAAAATAGATATTCTTAATATAGAAAATTTAATCAATCAATCATTATCATCATAATGTTCAAAATGACAGTGTGAATATCCGAATGAGAATAACCCAAGAGCTACCTCATTCATCGACAACTTCAAACAAGTGACTCCTCATTCATCACTCACTGACCGTCCGGACAATTCAAGTAGGCTAGATTAACAATCATTAAATAACGGTAACCAGGGTATCAGAACTATAATTGGTGACGCCACACTGTTTCAAACAGTTGTCATCAAATACTACAACCTCAACAATGCTCAGTGGACAACTGGAGAGAAAGCTGGGAACTACAGCACACAATAATTTTATTCTGAGTTTGAACTGTGGGGCAATCAGAGGATAATTCGATTCAGGACAATAGAGGACAATCATCCATGGAGTCAGTTCGAAAAATTGGTTGTGGGGACAGTTTACTAAACTTTATAGAGAGGAAAATCAATATTCTATAATTATGGTAACTCATGTCATTGAACTCACGAGAGTTGTATAAAAGGAGTGAACATTGGGCCATATGAATAAAATTGAGCATTTGCTTATATTTCTAAAATATGGAGCATTTGCTTCATTTTCTATGAATAAACGTGAGCAGAACCTTTTGCTCATGCTCATCAAAGTCCTAAGTCCTAACTCCGTCTAATAAGGAATTTTTTTCATTTCATTTCATTTCATCAAAAAACGTTTGAGCATTTGCTCAAAACTAAAAGTTTATACTTAAAATTGTATGAATAAACTAGAGCATTTGCTCAACTTTTGAAGCAAATGTTTCAAAAAAGGTGAGTCTAGTCTAGAGCAGCTTTTCACCTTTTGCTCATAGTAAAATAGCTCAACTAATTCGTATGAGGAAGAGGAAACTATACCAGATACGATCACCACTAGTTGAGAACTATAAAACTCTTTTTAGTTCCACCCATGATTTATATCACCATCATTCCTACAAAAGAAAGCTATCTGATATAAAGATAGCCATCACAAAATAGGAAATAGGCATTTCAGAAGATGAGAGTGTAGACGATTATAATAAGGCTATTGATATTATAAGAATATGCTGAAGATTATTATAGAGAAGATTTTTTCACGCTATTATTTCAAAATTCTAAACTCAACTAACCTAAAACTATTCATAAATAGAAAACAGCAGACGACGCAACACAAGCTGTGCCCCCTACTTGCATATTTAGCGCTTCCGTGAGCTATAAAAACAAAGTAAGGCTACAAAAGCGAATCAGCTGATGAAAAATTTCTAAAATACGTGAGCATTTGCTCCAGAGTTTAGGAGCATAAGATAAGAGTATAAGGTAAAGCTTATTCATATAAAAATGAGCAAATGCTTTTGCTTCTACCTTTTGCTCATGAGCAAAACCTTATGCTCCATGCTCTTGCTCATGAGCATTTGCTCTGGTTTTATTCATATGGGCCAATGTCTCATAATATTCAGATGATGAAAATCTTGTGAGAAGAAATAGAAAGCAGTGATAGTTTTTACAGTGATGGGAGATCAATCCCATGTCTGGGACTACGAACTTCAGAGACGGAGATCATTCGAAAAATGGAGGAAGACTTCGCCTCTGTACTCTGTTGTTCCAACTCCCAATCATCAGATTGGTCCTACTTTTCAATCTAATGAGACAAAATTTATCGAGGAGCATGTGAGAGGAACTCAGTTTTTATAATAAGAATAGTGATACATTCAACTTAAGGAATAATCCATATAATTTGCGTCCCTCCAATCCATTACAATTTGATATTGACTTTACCAGCTCAAGTGTATGTAGACGTCAGTTTGAATATCAGTGTTACTTGGTTATAAATGAAGTCCTAACTGATTTCATTACTAATAGAATTAAAAAAATCCATAATGAATCTTATACTGGATTGGATTAGGATAAATGTTTTTTTTAAATTATATATATCCATTATGTGGTTTCATTCTTATCTTATAAATTTTAAAAAATATTATTGTCATGGCTTCCTTGAATTGGTCTTTTTGAGTTTGTCACTTGCTTGTGATATTGTTACTTTGTCTTATGGTGTGTAAGTATTGATATGTGACCTGGTTTCGATAATTTTAGTTATTCTAGTGGTTTGAATAAGCTCTTTTTCTTTCTATTGACATGTTTGCTGTACCTAGTTGTTCGAACTCACTGCCGGCGCACAAGTTCTCTTTGCCGGTAGTGCCATTTTGTAAGTTAGAATATTGATTTTATCAATCTGTATTATTTTATGGCAAATAAATTAATTTGAATTTGAATACACAAGATTATTCTGATATAACCACTATAATATCTCTTACACAGTAATTATCCTGGATTTGAGCTGTAGGGTAATCAGACGACAACAGAGTACAATCAACTGTGGAGTCAGTTTGTGAAACTGAATTACATTTTTTCTCTCTTAGGGTCGTCTGCACAGTGACAGTTTAAACTAAATTTCATTTTAAACTGGATTAAATCCGTATCAAGACGCGTTTGTTATAATGAGTTACATTTTGAGTTTTTGACAGGAACTAACTGTATAGAAGTTTATATATGTATAGAGGTTCATATCTTTATTTTACTGAGTTGTGTTTTTTTGTCAAAATAAAAAAATGATTTGATTTGATTTGAGTTTAAGCCACCAGCTGATTAAATTCAGTTTGAGCATTGACTGTGCAAACGGCCCTTAGCCACATGAGTTAAATTCCATATAGGACTTTCACAATGGATTGAAAAAATTGAAAAATAACCTTCACCATTATACATAACAATAATTAAATTAGTCCTATTTTTCATCCTAATGAGACAAAAATATATCGAGGAACACGTGAGAGAAGAGGAAACCAGTTTTCATATGATTTCTCTGATATAATTACTGTAATATCTCTAGAGATCATCGAAAATGATAATTAATTCCAGATTTGAATATTGAAACAGAAATCTTGATACGTATTTAACCTTGACTTATAGATATGTGACCTTGGTACTGACCTAACGCAACAGAACAGATAGAACAGGTGACGGTTAAGGTCTTATTGCATCTCCAAGGGAATTGGAAAGTTCTGATCACTTTAAAGCTTTAGAATACTCTTGACAATTTGATAATATAATATCACTCGATAGCAGCATAGAAAGAAAAGAGATAGCATAAGCATTATATTTATTATCTTTTCTCTAAGGTACAAGACGCTAGGTTGATGCCCTATGCTGACTTGATAGCTTTAGAATTCTCCTGACACTTTGATATATAATATCACTCGATACCAGCATAGAAAGAAAAGAGATAGCATAAGCATTATATTTATTATCTTTACTTTCTAAGGTACAAGACACTAGGTTGATTCGCTAGGCTGACTTGATAGCTTTAGAATTCTGCTGAACCTTTATAATATCGCCTGATACCAGCATAGAAAGAAAAGAGATAACATAAGATTATATTTATTATCTTTTCTCTAAGATACAAGACGCTAGGCTGTTTCCGGGCACTGACTGAAATTTAATATTTTTTTATGAGAAAATCTGAAAAATGAGTCATTAATACACATATTTACACAGATACTACTACATTCTTACAAAGCAATCAAGCAACGTTGTGGAGCTAGAAAAGGATAGCGCTATCTCCTTTGTTGAATGATTGACAAGGATAGCAAGACCATTGCTAATCAAATACTACCAATATAACGTGGATCTCACTAAATGAATACTCACTTATTGAATCTGCTGGGCCCTTGAGCCTGTTCCTAATAAATGAAGATTTGATGGTCCATTAGGTTTAATAAGCGTTTCAGAAACCGGGGCATAACCAAACAAAACTGATGATTCATTAGTTACAAGCTTGCAGTTTGGTTTCGTTAGCTTACTCTACTATAGTGAGGTCCACGTTATAATGGCAGTGTTTGATTAGCAATGTTATTGCTATCCTTGTCTATCATTCAAGTAATCGGATAGCGCTATCTCTTCCTCGCTCTGCTCTGTTGCCAGATCGTCTTTTAACAATGTAGAATTAATCATTAATTAACAAAATATTTCATCTTGATTATGAAATTTCATTATGAAATTATTGAACAAATTAATTCGTACTTAATGAAATATAATTATTTCAAACGACAATGAACAGTTAATATACATCAATAAACCTGTATCAGTACCGTCTATAGAAGGCATTGACAAGACAGAGGATCGGCAACGTTGTTCTCCTATCTTTCTCCATTGCCATTATAACGTGGACGTTATAACCACTCACTATATAGATAGTAATTCAATATATTACGTCATGTCATTGATAAACTGTTTACAGAACACTACATTATAACAACGAAAGTGAACTCTTCACGCGTGGCGTGGTTATCTAATTGGTGCCAACATGAGCTGCTGCGTGAGCACAGGGCGAGCATAGCGAGCATGGCACGGCAGTCGAGAACCCGAAATGACAACAATTGCAAGCGCAAGTACAGTTGCTTACCACTCACCGAAATGCCACTAATTATAAGCACTTGGAATGCGGTTATGATGAGCTTTAGTAATATGGTGGAATAGATGTGGTTCATGAACAGGTAGCAGAAAGAGAGAGATAAATAAAGTTAGCGAGTTTCAGTGGAATGGAGGAGTAGTTGGATGAAGGAAGAGTGACAGAGAGGATAGGATGAAGGGAAGAGTGACAAAGAGGTATAGGGAGAGAGACGAGATGTGAGTGAGAAAAAGTGCAAGAGAGGGGAATCGAAGGAAATAGAGAAGATGAAAATTAGATAAAAGAGGAAGATGAAAATTTTAAGAAGATCAGAATTGATTAGTGAGTAAAGGAGATTGCAAGGTTGCAAGAGCGTAAAGAGGAATGGTGGGGTTGTAGTAGGAGGAGAAGGAGAATAAGGTGGTTGAGGAGGAGGAGGAGGAGGTGGAGGAGGAGGAGGAGTAGAAGATGATGAAGAAGAAGAAGATTGAAGAAGAAGAAGAAGATGAAGAAGAAGATGAAGAAGAAGAAAAGATTAAGAAGGAGAAAAAGAAGACGGGAGAAGAAAAATATGAAGAAGAAGAAGAAGTAAGAAGAAGATGAAGAAAAAGAAGAAGTGAAAGAAAATAAAAAAGAAGAAGACGTAAAAAGGAATGAAGTAGAACGCAAATTGATCCAGCAGGCAAACTAAGATTAAAAATCTGATAAAACAAGAAGAACCCTTTATAGGAAAACTATAAAGGGAATAAAAATAGAATGAATGGGAGGATTTTACCTATTTCATGAGGAACCATCCTAGAATTTCATCCTAATCTATTGAGTCAATATGTAATTAAATAAAACACACACATAAATTGTCAAATTCTATACAGTTTTATTCGGTATAGGACCATGGTTTCGTGACCACACCGGTCACATTTTCAAGTTGACTGTCAGTTCACGAGACCTTGGTCCTATACCAAATAAAACTGTGTAGAATTGGACAACATTATGTGTGTTTTTATTTAATTATGGAACGGTTCTACAATATTCACAGTGACTCAGTCGAGTGGATTTATGTTATAGTACATGTATTATAGGCTCACACTTTTTGGTAAACAATTTTGGAGAACAATAATAGTATATTTCGCACCTAGAGCAGAAAATGAGATTTTTCCGACCCGAAATCGGTTTTCAAGTCTGAGGCCGTAGGCCGAGGACTAGAAAAGATTGAGAGCCGGAATAGTATATTTCGCACTAGGACCGAGAAATGAGACTTTTCGGCCCGAAATCGGTTTTCAAGTCCGAGGACGTAGGCCGAGGACTAGAAAAGATGAGAGCGGAATAGTATATTTCGCACCTAGGGCGGAAAATGAGACTTTTCCGGCTCGAAATCGGTTTCCAAGTCCGATATTATCTTTTCTGTATTTTATTCACCAATAAAATTATAGTATCTTATTGCAGAATACTTATTCAATTCTAGAAGCATAAACAGATTCCGTTCATAAACCATTTGTAAAATCGTTCACATCAAATCAGAATCAGCTGACTTCAAGGTTATTTTACAGCCCTAGGGCCGTAAAACTTTTACCGGCCTGGTCAGAAAACAAAATTTCGGCCTCCATATGACGCACGAAAACCAGCTCATACATCCAAGTGGGGCGAAAAAACATTTTCGCCCGTGGTGCGAACGCTATTTTTCGCCACACACAAAAATAAACACTATATATAATATATATATATTATATATAGATATATATATATATATATATATATATATATATGAGAATAGTGTTACTAAGCACTTCGAAAGCAGAAGTGGAAGTGTGATAGCTCTAGCAAATCTGAGGTATCTGAATATCAGGAAATTGTCCAAGTATTTTATTATTATTCTGATTTGTCTAAATAGCCTAAAAGATGATGTTCAATTATGGGAGGTTGAGTTTATGTTTTTATTCTTTCAAATGACAATAATATGATATTATTATAAATTTAATTATGGAATAATGAAAAGTTTTTTGATCAGCTGTTTTTTGATCACCTTTCTTAGTTCCATGTTAGCGGCTGGAAAGAGTACCCTTTCCAGAAAAAGGGTACTCTTTCCAGCCGCGCCGGAAAGAAACTGTTCTGACGTCAGACGAGAGTCGTCTGCAAACAATGTCTTTCAGATCTACGTAGGGCCTGGAAAACAGCTGCTTTCTGTGCAGTGTGGCGAAAAATTATTAATGTACTACATGTTGATTGGATACTACCACTGTACTGATGCACTTAAATCGAAGATTTGCAAGTATAATTAATTATTTTCTACAATATTTCATGCACTATTGTAGGTAGCAGTCAAACATTCGAACTAAATTTAGATCCTATTCAATGAAAAACCCACGAAAAGCTATGACTCAAAATCAATTCCGGGACTTAATTCACAAAAAGCTATACTCCATCAAAACTTATTTGAAGTGCATGTTGCCAAATCTCAAAAATAAGTAGCCTAAACCTCAATCTGTCACTGTCAAAAATCTGTAGGAAGATTGGCAACTGTCTTAAATTAAAACTCACACTGTTCCCCAAGTATTCATACGTTTCTATAGTGAAATTCACTTGATTCTGTCAGTATTCTTCATGAATAAAATCAATACCACCAATTCAAACAATGCTGACAGTATGGGCATTGCAACCACGCATTCGACTCAATCATAGTGTCAATCTTTCAAAAACACGTCTTTGCGCATGCGCACATTAATTCTTATGCATCACTATAGGGTAAACAGTGCAGGGGATGGCATAACCTTGACAATTAACTACGCTACTGAATCAGCTCCAACTATTTTTTCTGTTGAGATTTTATTGTGTTGTGAACACTGTCTTTTGTATTGATTATATATTGTATGTGGGGTGATATAGATGTACAATTCAATAATTTATCAGATAGATAGATAAATAGATAGATAATTTAGCAGCTACTAACCTGCTCTCAAAAGGGTTTCAATAAATGATTAGTGATTTGAGTGTAATATTTTTGTTTTCTATCCAGTTTCTCAACCTTCAAAATTCACAATTCTTAGTTTCTGTTGTTTTTGAGTGAAGAAAGACTAAATTTCAGAAAAGTGGAATCATAACCTCATTTCGGACTTTTAAAATTATCTAAATTTGGGAGAGAAATAGCACAAGGAGTATCCTTAGTTTTTCTCTCCCATTCAGTGCTTTCTTGCAAAAATTATAATAATAATAATAATAATATGGACTTGTACGAGGACACATTATACGAATTCTTTGTAACTAACTATTATATGTAATTGTAATTTATCTAATATTTTGTGTAATTGGTGTTGTAGTTTTATTTTTTTTGGAAATAAGCATTTATTTGAATTATTGACGAGTGAAGTGAGGTCTAACATTCAAGTCGACGGTTTGGCATTTCTTAATGTTTAAATGTTTATATGTTGCGCATTTACGGCGAAACGCGGGAATAGATATCTATGAAATTTGACAGGTATGTTCCTTTTTTAATTGCGCGTCGACGTATATACAAGGTTTTTGGGAATTTTGCATTCAAGGATAAATAAAATGAAAAAGGAGCCTCCTTCATACGCCAATATTAGAGTAAAAATCAGACTATAGAATTATTCAGCACAAACAGCTGCCAAGTGATTACACAGATATGTGGAGAAGCCAGTCTATTGCTGTATTTCCATAAGGTCTATAGTTTCAATCAGGTACTTGTGGATGAGAATACTGCGTGAGGTCTACTGTTCACAGAACTACTAGTATAACTTAATTGTGCATTTATAAAAATGATTGTTAATATACTCTCGAAGGTCTATGAAGAATCACCGTGAACTAAAGCAACTGAAAAAACTCCTGAATCGAATAGAACACTAATTCATTAAACTACATTTTTATATTGTTAAAAAACGCTCTGGCAACATTGCGGAGCTAGAAAAGGATAGCGTGATCTACTTCGTCGAATGATAGACAAGGATATCAAAATCAATGTTAATCAAATACTTTCATTCTAACGTGGACCTCACTATATCAACTTGTTCTTCAAAAAGTCAA
>NW_024091189.1:0-22500 GCF_014356525.2 Nilaparvata lugens | reverse complement strand
GGATAGAGCCTTTCTGTATTTTATAAACTATAAATATATTATAATTTCCTCTTTCGTAATAAATTTTCTATGCTTCTGTATTCCAGAGCGAAGCTCGGTCCCCCAATTAAGTAAGAAATAAGAGCCAAGGGAATTTGGTACATTATGCACTCCGTCAATATGAGTAATAGTTGGGGGCGACTTAGAAGAAAGAGAAATATTGTTTTGAAATTTGTCTCATCTTATTCGCCCACCTTATCAATCAATATTCAATACTGTATTCCCCAAGCTTTTCACAGAATCTATCATTCAGTAGATTCTAGCGGATCTGACGAAAACACTATTTTTCTCATCTCAGGAAATTTTTAATTCAATAAATTGGGAGTAAGTGTGAGTTGAATATTCCATACCAATGCCACCTGGAGAGTGTTGATCTGAATCTCAGTTGAATTTCAAGCAGGCCAATTCAAATGATTACTTCAACACTTTCAAGGCATCACTGATGCTCACGGAATGTGACGTATTGAATATTAATGAAGATACATCTCAGAGTAAAAATATACGAGATTAGTAAGTAAATAGGAAGATATTAAAAGAATGTTTTTCCCATAATCTCAATTGGAGATACAGAGTAAAAAATAGACAAGATTAGTAATTGAATAGGAAGATATTGAACGAATGTTTTTTCCAGAATATAATTTCAATAGCCATTGAAAAATGGAAAGCCTTCCTTGAAAATAATTATTAGGTAGTATATTCCTTAATGGATGACTTGGGTTTTGAGTGAGTAACTGGGAATATTTCCTTATGAAACGCCGTGAATAGAAAGCTCGATATTTGCTAATGATCAACCTCACAACAAACAAATTCTCAGCTTGTAAATGATGGTACATCAGCAAATATACAACGGCCGAGTGAGCTTTGAAATTGAAACATTAGTCTTGAACCCTCATTAGTGATTATAGCTCGCTTGTAAATGGTTGATCATTTAATATGATCCCTAATTAACGTTGTTAGCATTAATGTCAATTCATCCTTTGAGAGCATTCTGTGCATACTACTTCCATATTGCAATATGGGAGTGAATAACAAGTAGCTTATCAATTATTCTAAGAATCAATGTAGCCTGAGTCAACTAGATATAAGTCATTTATGAGTGATCATCAGCTCATTGCATAAAGACTATGTCCTGAGTATTTCTACTCTATTGAGAGCGCAATCTTATTTTCCTCACCACCTGTCAAAAGTGCTTACTTTACTCCCTGGAACATAAGACTGAAGTGTCACGTTTTCGCTCTTGGGAGGAAAAAACATAGAATTGCGAAAAATTCTATGTTGGCAGAATTGGATGATCATTCAAACTTAGATTTAAAGAACATATCAACGCACTTAAAACCAAAACAGAATCAGCTTTTGCAACACATTTGAATGAAACCGGGCACTCCTACACAAACATAGATACCAACCTTACAATATTGAAAGTAAAAAGAAATGGACATGAATTAAATACAGCAGAACAGTTTGAAATTTATAAAGCCACTATCCTAGACAGTAACAACATACTAAATGAACAGCTTAATTTCAAATCCAACAAACTTTTTGATCACATAATAAATACCACAATCTTCCTCACCATCAAAACATTTCCAGTCTGCACTGTTGAAAATGATCGCTAGACGATCGAAAGTACTTCAGTCAGTAAGTAAAAGTTTTTAATTATTCACTTAATAATTGACTGCATGTCGTGTTTAAATACATAAAAAAGTGTGTTAATACAAAGCACGAAATGGATTAAGAAACCATCACCGTTAGTAGACAGTTGTCAACTAGCTTTGTCTTTCCATAAGCTAAGGCCATGATTCTAGTTTAGAGTTTGGAGCTATTGATAGAAAACATTTTTTTTCTTATTTTTCTTTTTTAATCTGATGATCAAAATTGCCACAAATATTATTGAAAAGAAATTGATTTCTAAAATCATAAGAAGTGAGAAATGAAGTATGTAGAAAATCAGCATTATGGTCGTTTATTTTGTTAATTTCAACACATCGATTTATCGCCGACACGACAGCACAGAATGTTCTCTGATGGGTTGATTCAGGATTTCCTGAATACTATTATTAGGAATAGAAAGAAAAATGAAAATCTCAGTATCCTTTTTGAATATTTAATCACAACATGTTTCTGACATTGATGCCATTTTTAAGTGATATAAAGTTCTTTATAAAGTTCTTTATATCACTTGAAAATGGCATGAATGTCCGAAACATGTTGTGATTAAATATTCAAAAAGGATACTGAGATTTTTATTTTTCTCTCTATTTCTTTAAAAAGTAGCCCTATGCAGAAAATAGACTATTATTACGTTATTTAGGAGGTCATGGTTGATTGGATTGGCGTATCGACGACAGCCAGACCTGACAACAACGCTCACACTCACATTCCGGGACGACACGTCACGGTACAATAGGACAGGAAGCTCTATGTTTATTTAGGATTTTTTCTAGACATTTAAATTGATAAATTATTTATTAATTTCTGAAAAAAACATTACAACAGGTCAATGTAACTTACTGAGCGCGAGGTCTACTGTTGACAGAACTACTAGTAGATCAAAATTTGCAAGAATAGTCTCTCAGTTATTGAGAATATGATACAAAAGGCCCAACAAATTGCATACTCAATGCATATTCCCTTTCTTGGTAAGAGAAAACTACTCGTATTAGTAATTATTACACGCAATAAGCAACTAATTACTTATACCCCAACACATATAATATATAGTGGGGTGTATATTTATTCATTGAAATTATCATTTATTCATTGTTGAAACACCGCTGATTCATGTAGTTATATTACAATACTATATTATCAATATTCTAATGTTGCATTCAATCTTCATTGTAATTAATAAGTTTTCATAATATGTGAAATTTGTTGCATAATTGGCTGTTGTACTGTATTGTAACTTACTTGAATAAATTTGAAAATTTGTTTTCACATGAGAACTAAGAATCAAATAGGAAAAAGGGTACTTTGATTTTCAATTTACATCTGAATGCATATTATATTCACACATAAGGTTGAATGTAAATAACCACATTCACACTTGAATAATGAAAAGTACAGCATTGTCACTCAGTGTCCTCGGATTGAAGCATAAATTAAAGGGTGAAAAGCTTGCTGTAATTGAATATAATTCTTTGCAGACTGAACACGCTCAGTGGCTTAGATCCAAGACTGCCGCAGTCGCCACTGCTTGACAGACATCGCGTGATCACTATTGTATAATTAGCTACACTTTCGAACCGAATAAAGCGCTCTCCAACAAAAATAATGATGTGCTGCCTTAGAAATTACAGTATTGAGTGAGATCTAGATCAACATCTCATGCTTGTAATGTTTTGACTCTGCAGCTGTCATGTCTTTGTTTCAATGATTTCGATTTATCAAATCTACTACTTTGCATTAGGATTTTTCATTCTTTTAGCATCAATACAATCCCTATATTTTTCGAGAGACCCCACAGCTTTAATATTTTTTAGATAGTGGATTCTCATATTCATTGAACAATTCGTTTGTTCATGTATTTAAATTCATATTGAATGAGAAAGACTAAGAAACTGTCAAAAAAACCACTGAATTATTGATACTTAGAAAGACCGTTTCCGGTTATTTTACACCATTCACAGTGGATTCTCGTATTCATTGAACAATTCGTTTGTTCATGTATTTAGATTTATATTAAATGAAAAAGACTAAGAATTGTCAAAAACTACTGAATTACTGATACTTAGAAAGACCGGTTTCGGTAATTACACCATTGTCAATCTCTGATAAACTAAAACTAAATACAAGAGCAGCAGAATTACTAGTAGGCTAGTACTGCTATTAGTCAAGGGCATGAACGCCTGCCATTGGTCAAGCTAGACAGTCTCCTCCCACTCAAAGGTGTCACAAAAATGGCGGCTTAAGCAACAGACTCGCCATGATATCAAAATTTACTTCCAGTACAAAATAAGAACCAATAGAACAAGTGAAAGATAATAACACAAATATGAAAATGAAAAAACTATTGACTAATGTATGCTTACAATGTTATGATAAAACTAAATACGTAGTGTTGTATTGGTTGAAATGAATCTGGTCATTTAAACTATACTGGGAAATTCTCCTTGATTACTCTTGTTATTTCTAAAGGCTCTAGAATATTCAGATCTGCCTTTGTTATTTACATGCAGAAACTCAACATTCTCCTAAACTGTGAATTTGGGATTATTTGTTATAGGATGTTCTGCAAAGTTACTAGGACGAGGTAACAAATACAGTAGTCATAGTTATTTAGACAACCAACAACTTGAACGACTAGCATGCAGCATTGATAGCAATTGGGAAGCCCCAAAGAACAAAGTACTAACAGATGTGCTGACATAATTCTTCAATAAAAGACAAGGAAACTTCGACCAGACATCAATTTCTTTCGACAATTTATTAATCTTTTTTATTTATTGACCGAGCGAAGTGAGGTCTAAGATTCAAGTCGACGGTTTGGCATTTCTTTTAATGTTTAAATGTTTATATGTTTTTATGTTGCGCATTTACGGCGAAACGCGGTAATAGATTTTCATGAAATTTGACAGGTATGTTCCTTTTTAAATTGCGCGTCGACGTATATACAAGATTTTTGGAAATTTTGCATTTCAAGGATAATAAAAAAGGAGCCTCCTTCATACGCTAATATCAGAGTAAAAATCAGACTATAGAATTATTCATCATAAATCAGCTGACAAGTGATTACACAGATGTGTGGAGAAGCCAGTCTATTGCTGAATTTCCATAAGGTCTATAGTTTCAATCAGGTACTTGTGGATGAGAATACTGCGTGAGGTCTACTGTTCACAGAACGACTAGTATTAACTTCAGAATATTATAGAAACTCACTTTTTTGTGTGTCTGAAAGAATCACGCATAATTTTATCAGAAGATAGTAAATTGTCTCTGCCTTGATTGTTAAAGCTACAGTTCAGGTAGATTAGTTTCCATTTAGACATATTATTTATTTTTATTTTTTAAATAAAAATTGTCACAATCTCTATGAGTTATTGCTAACAGATTGAGTGAATCAACATTATCGTGTTTATACGAACAACTATTTATACTGCTAACCGTGTTTGTGTTCGTGTAGCCTATGAATCTACTGACTGGCGAACTGGTGAATTCCCGAATTATCATCGCTCTTGCCAGTCCTACAATCGGAAACTTGTCTGAGCAGATTTTAACCCCACAATAGACATAAAAATGCATTCGAATTGGAGAATCTGATTCAAATCTAGATTAAGTTCCCAATATCACTTGAAAGCTCAAGTGGGAGTGCTGAAGATCCCAATATTCTTTGACATTCAAATCTCGATTAAGCTCCCAATATCACTTTGAATCCCAAGTGCTAAGTCCTAAAGATCCCAATATTCTTTTGAATCATGTGAATCGGTTGTAATTTATGTTATTCTCCCACAAGTATGATTTTTTATTGCTTCGTTCTTTGTAGTAACGAATTCAGTAAATCTGTTGAAATGTTGATGAAAAAAAGTATGAAGGAAAGCTGCTCAATGCATTTAACTCGGTGACATCATCGAGAAACCAATGAGTAAGTGGATATTCCATGGTATAGGGCGTTTATGTCGCAACTTTTACTGTTAACTCAAGTCGATTATTGTCGATTTTTACTGTTTTGTTGGGGTGAGAGTGTAAGAACGGCACAATATTAGAGAACACCAGCGTCACACATCTTCACGGGAAAGAACTACGTGGACTATCGGCTTGAGATAACAGTAAAAGTAAGTTGAGTGACTTGATCGAGATTTGAAACAGATTCTTGCAATTCGAATTCATTTTTATGCCTATTGTGGGGTTAAAATCTGCTCAGTCAAGTTGCCCATAAACACGATCATGTTGATTCACTCCATCTGTTAACAATATATCTGTTGGCCATGGGATATCTACTTATGCCATTGTTCCTCTATGGTGACAAGATTTCAATTGTTGTAGGAATCACTTTTCGTTATTTGTGTTTATTATATCTGAAATTATCAATTATCAGAAGATTTTGAATAATATTAACATATTGCCATTCAAAAGCAGAAACCTTACTTCTCTAACCTTCACTTTTAGTATAATTGAAAAGGACCTTTCAGGTCATGTGCATCTAATTTTATTGAAATCTAGCCGATTTTAGGTTCCTCCAACACACGTCCATTTGCATCTTCCTTTGCTATTCTAATTTTTCTGTTCCAAAACATTCACGTTTATGTGAATTTTAAAATGAATGTCACCATAGAGAAACAATGACATAAGTAGATATCCTCTGGTATAGGGCGTTTATGTCGCAACTTTTACTGTTATCTCAAGCCGATAGTCCCCGTAGTTCTTTCCCATGAAGATGTGTGACGCTGGTAGTCTCTAATATTGTGCCGTTCTTACACTCTCACCCCAACAAAACAGTAAAAATCGACTTGAGTTAACAGTAAAAGTTGCGACATAAACGCCCTATACAATGGAATATCCACTTACTCATTCATTTCTCTAAGATGTGTAAGAATATAATTTTGAATAGTTCTCCCTTCAAATTGACTTTTTACATTTGTATCTCGCAGTTAAAAAAGTTATCCCCTTCACTCTCCCGAGTAATTATTCTGACTTCATTATCCTGTTAACTCCTTCAAATTGCTCAGAGCTCCCAAGATGAGTGTCCCAATCTCAACCACTTCCATTACCACACTAATGCTCTCATCTCAAACGCAGTTCTCGAAATCTCGACGACTTAGACTAAGAAGTATCATTTACGTTCAATTATTGTAAAAAGGTTGAGTCATGAAGTGCAAATGAGCGACTTGCCTGTTCACAGTATTAGCGGTTGTAGCTGTGGTGCGGGAGGGGAGAAGGTTTTCACACTGAGAGAAGTTGAGAGATTAATGCTTGATGGTTTTGATAGTGGGAGAGGGGAGCCACTTGAGCGAGGGGAGCAAGTTGTAAAGTGGTTTTCGTTGTACTACCGCTTTCCTTGTCCGGCCTGTCAACAAGGGTGTGAAAGCCCTGCTTTTCCCTGCTTCGCCCATCGGCTGAGTACACACTATGAAGTCTTGCTCAAAACTCACCCCACAACAAACATTATCTCAAGTTTTCCTTTCCATCAGTTTTTTCAATCAATCCTATTCTCAGAAAAAGCAGGCTGAAACTTCAACCCTGGATGATATTGATAGTCGTTTCCCTGAGAATGGATGAGATAGGAAGCATTAATAATGTAGCAGACTTTGCAGAGATATAGATAAATATAAAAAAAGAAGAATATAATTATTGTGATTCAACAGTTACATTTGATCTGTGAATTTTAATTTGGTTCAAATTTCATGTTAAATTAAAGAAAGCAAGCTGAAACTTTAACCCTCGATGATATTGATTGTCATTTCCCTGAGAATGGATGAAATGGGAAGGGTTAATAATAAAGCAAATTTTTTTTGTGTAGTTGAGAAGATGATATTGTGGTAATTATTCGTATTGAATGAAAAAGACTAAAATTGTCAAAAATTACAGATTTATTGATACTTAGAAAGACCGGTTCCGGTTATTACACCATTGTCAATCTCTGATAAACTCTCAGTTTTTGGTTTTTGACAATTTCTTAGTATTTTTCATTCAATAATGTAGCAGACATTGCAGAGATATTAATAGAAAAGAGAGGAGAATACAATTGTGATTGCAATGTTAAATTTGGTTCGCATTTCATGTTAAATTCAAGAATTGTATTCTTCACTCTGTCATACATGACATCAACACCCATTCAATTTTATTGAAAAATTATTTTGTGAGTTGGAAATCTAGTCGCGGATTTAATTATTAAAAGTAATTGATGAAGCGAGTAGTTCTCCAATCTGTAAAGATGAAAAGTGTATTTCATCACGTTTTGTGAAGGCAATATTAGATTTTGAGCTCCATGCTATACAAACAAGAGTGAGTTGACTTCTTGTCTGTGAGTTAAGACTGCATGGTTTTTTTCAAATAAATAGATCTTGAATTTTTCTTTCAAGGCTCATATTCTTTCAAACCGTTGTGTGAAGTATAGTTGTTGAGTTAAGGCATTGCTTCCCTGAAGAATTTTGTCTTGAGAATTCAATTATAGGCTGTCTCAGTTAGGGCAGTTTAAACCTGCTTAATTGTATTTTCAAGATTTGGATATTGAACGAAAAAGTCGACTCACTCTTGTTTGTATAGCATGGAGCTAAAACCCATAATATTGCCTTCACGAAACGTGATAAAACACACGTTTCATCTTTGTACATTGGAGATCTTCTCGCTTTATCAATAACTTTCAATAATTTAATCCGCGACTAGATTTGCAACTCACAAAATAATATTTCAATAAAATTGAATGGGTGCTGATGTCATGTATGACAACTCTCTGATAATAGTCAACCGAATTTATAAGATGAAATTTGGCAGGTATATTTTTCAAAACTTTGGATTGGATATTATTTTTTTTTCTTGGAAGAAATTCATAAATTATTGATCAAAATAACAATTTCAGGATAAAGATAACTAGTAGTTCTGTGAACAGTAGACCTTACGCAGTATTCTCATCCACAAGTACCTGATTGAAACTAGAGACCTTATGGAAATACAGCAATAGACTGGCTTCTCCACACATCTGTGAAATCACTTGTCAGCTGATTTATGATGAATAATTCTATAGTCTGATTTTTAATCCAATATTGGCGTATGAAGGAGGCTCCTTTTTCCTTTTATATTATCCTTGAAATGCAAAATTTCCAAAAACCTTGTATATACGTCGACGCGCAATTCAAAAAGGAACATACCTGTCAATTTTTATGAAAAATCTATTACCGTGTTTCGCCGTAAATGCGCAACATAAAAACATATGAAAATTGAAACATTAAGAGAAATGCCAAACCGTCGACTTGAATATTAGACCTCACTTCGCTCGGTCAATTACTCAGAAAAATTTGTTGGTTATTGAGGGTCTAAAATGGGGATATTTTTTGCATTTGTACAATTATTGGCCAATCATTTGGTTTATTTTGCTCTCCAATAATGTCCTTCTTATACAGTACAATTGGTACTTAATAACCTAATAGTACTTGTATTATTGCAGAATATAGTGATAGCCACTCAGAAAAAAATTGTAGTTTATTGAGGGTCGTATTTCCTAAAATAGGATATTTTCTATTGCATTTGTACAATCATTTTGGTTCATTTGTTCTCTAATAATGTTCTGCTCATACAGTACAATTGGTACAACAGTATAAATACAAGAAAAGTCAAGATTCTCTAGAATGAGTGATGGTGTAAGCCGTTTTTATACCTATCAAGGTGATCGTCTGTTATTGGCCTAGACAAGCCGTTCACTTACTCGCAGTTCCGACAAAACAAAATGGTGGTTCAAACAGTGGAACATAGGAGTTCCATTTAGAGACTGACATTTCAAACTTTTTTTAATTTTTTTTTTTTTTTAATTTTTTTTGAGGTTAGAGTGGTTGACCTGGATGACCTTGAGGTTAGGGTGGTTGACCTGGATGACCTTGAGGTTAGGGTGGTTGACCTGGATGACCTTGAGGTAAATGGGGAGTCTGGCACACTTGTGTGCCAGACTCCCCATTTTATATCTACTCATGTTATTGTGCTACAATAAGGAACACTTGAGAACATCAAGCATTAAGCTTACAAACCGTGTTAGTAAACTCAAATTGATGGATACAGATTGAAATGCAGTTGTTATTATTCACAGCAAATCGTTCCACATATGACATGGACTAACAGCTGAAGGCGAAAATCAAGAGAGAAACTTGGGAGTGCACATATCCATAGAACAAGAATAGATTCAAAAACAGAACATCACTTAGTCTGATTGTTGATAGGTTTTATGATGCTTCATGAACTTGATGCATCAGAGTCTAAGGTTTATCTGAACACTAAGGCCCGGTTGCATAACAGCCGGTTAAATTTTAACCGTGATTAATTTCACGAAAACCAATCAGAGAAGGCGTTTTTGGAAAGACAGCATCTCTGATTGGTTCTCGTGGAATTAATCACGGTTAAAATTTAACCGGCTGTTGTGCAACCGGCACTTAGGGCCGGTTTCCGAGCTCGGGATTAAAAGTCCTAGACTTCAAACAGCTGGAGTCAGAAAATTGGCTTTCCGACACGGGACGTAGTCGCAGTCATTGTCATGTTCGAATTAAATTTCAAAAAACTAGAAAATTAAACACAAAATAAAATAAAGGGAAAATAGTGTAATGTTTCAGCTATTTTGAGTTATTCAGAAATGTTTAATTTCGTCAAGGAAAAACGTTTCAAATTATAGAAATGAGAAAATGAAAACTGTGACTACTGTTATAAAAACTGCGTCTACGCCCCGTTTTGGGAAGCTAATTTTCTGACTCCAGCTGTTTTTACTTTCCTTGCCCTACTACCATAGGTAAGGAAAGTATTGCTTTCCAAAAAAAATTAAGGTACCCAAATTTCAAGTTTTCTATACGTTTCAAGGTCCCCTGAGTCCAAAAACATGATTTTTGGGTATTGGTCTGTGTGTGTATGTGTGTATGTGTGTGTGTGTGTGTGTGTGTATGTCTGTGAACACGATAACTCCATTCCTAATTAACCGATCGACTTGAAATTTTAAACTTAAGGTCCTATACCATGAGGACCCGACAATAAGAAATTCAATAAAATTCAATTCAAGATGGCGGAAAAAATGGCGGATAATTACTAAAAAACCATGTTTTTCACGTTTTTCTCGAAAATGGCTCTAACGATTTCTTCAAATTTATATCATGGATAGCTATTTATAAGCCCTATCAACTAGCATAAGTTCATTTCTGGGAAAATTTCAGGAGCTCCGTAATATTCTTGAGAAAAATGGCGGAAAATGACTAAAAAACCATGTTTTTCACGGTTTTCTCGAAAACGGCTCCAACGATTTTTTTCAAATTTATACCATGATAGCTATTTTTAAGCCCTATCAACTGGCATAAGTTTCATTTCTGGGAAAATTTCAGGAGCTCCGTAATATTCTTGAGAAAAATGGCGGATAATGACTAAAAATCCATGTTTTTCACCGTTTTCTCGAAAATGCTCTAACGATTTACTTCAAATTCATACCATGGATAGATATTCATAAGCACTATCAACTGGCATGAGTCTCATTTCTGGGAAAATTCCATGACCTCCGTAATATTCTTGAGAAAAATGGCGGATAATGACCAAAAACCAGGTTTTCTCGGTTTTCTCGAAAACGGCTCTAACGATTTCTTCAAATTCAAGCCATGGGTAGCTATTCATAAGTCCTATCAAATGACATGAGTTTTTTCCTTGGAAAATTGCAGGAGCTCCGTAATATTCTTGAGAAAAATGGCGGATAATTACTAAAAAACCATGTTTTTCACGATTTTTTTCAAAATAACTTGACCGATTTTTTTCAAATTCATACTCTGTAAGTTATTTATCAGCTCTATTAACTGGCATGAGTCTCCTTTCTGGGAAACTAATGGGGGGTCCACCCCATCCTTGAGAAATGGACTTTGTAACCTCCTTCTCGTGCATGAGGTAGGTAGGTAGAGCAGTTCATAAAAAGAACACATAGTCGAGATTTCATCTGTAGAACAGCTGTTTTGACGACTTTAAAAAAATGATGACTAAAAAAAATCATTGAATTTCACAATTTACACAAAGGAAAAAGTACTCTGAAAACAATTATATATACACATATACAAAAGTCTGATCGTAGTTTCGAATATGAGCAAGGAAAGTTGTGTGAGTGTACCACACCAGATTTTTAAGTCTAGGACTCAGCCAAATCCCGAGCTCGGAAACCGGCCCCAAAACGTTCTAGGATAATAAAACATTATCGACACGAAAACGAGGATTCTCTCTTATTGTGATAAATACAATTTATTTTTATAATAATGCATTGTAAGAAATAATATATAAGTGAGTCTCTTGGACTAGAAAACTCGCTCAAAAAGCTACTGAAATTCTGTCAACATCGAGTTATTATTGAATACAATTAATAATCCAGATGACAGCTGATTTTTCATCTGTAATGATAAATTGCTACGATGTAATCTATATATATATATATATATATATATATATATATATATATATATATATATAGATACATAGACATCCCGAGATCCCAAATCCCGAGCTCGGAAACCGGCCCCAAAACGTTCTAGGATAATAAAACATTATCGACACGAAAACGAGGATTCTCTTTATTGTGATAAATACAATTTATTTTTATAAAATGCATTGTAAGAATAATATATAAGTGAGTCTCTTGGACTAGGAAAACTCGCTCAAAAAGCTACTGAAATTCTGTCAACACGAGTTATTATTGAATACAATTAATAATCCAGATGACAGCTGATTTTTCATCTGTAATGATAAATTGCTACGATGTAATCTATATATATATATATATATAATATATATATATAATATATATATTATATATTATATATATAAGCGAAATGGCACTCACTCACTGACTGTCTGACTGACTCACTCACTCGCAGAACTAAAAATCTACCGGACCAAAAACGTTCAAATTTGGTAAGTATGTTTTGTTGGCCCTTTAGAGGCGCACTAAGAAATCTTTTAGCAATATTTCAACTCTAAGGGTGATTTTAAGGGTTTAAAGTTCGTCTTTTAGCATGTATATTCTTCTTATTCTCTCAAGTATAATTGAAAAATGTCCATACCATTTATGTTAATATAGAACTGTGACATGGATAGAATTTGATTTCTTATTTTATTGATTGATTTTTTATGTGTTTTAGATTTAAGATTTTTCAGGAGAAAAGACTCTGATATTAGAATGATACTTTCCGTAGTTGGACTTTAGTGGGAAAATATAATTTAGTGAGTAAGTAGTATTATTGCAGTGACAATAAGATTCTGCTAACTTATGTCTAAACGACTCATGGAACCAGCAAATTAGGGATATTGCTAGTTCTCACGGAGAGGCGGCTCCACGAGGCAAGGACAAGGCGAATGTTTGGTAGCCTGTAGATATTTTCACAGAGGAATACTGCAGACCTGGCAAGTACACGCTTGCCGAATCTCGTGAGAACCGACTCTTCCAATAGCAGCAGTTAGGCCTTCGGCACCCACTGACGTGGAGAGGGGGGAAGTTTTCCGGACGGAAAACCTCCAGTCGGTAAACAACCGAGGTTCGAGCGGATCAAAATCCAAACCGTATTGCAAAAAGTTAAGATTTTTCCGGCATTATGATATACGTGAGTGTCCTGTGGTTTGGGATTACGGTGGGAGTGATAGCTGTGGGTAAGTGCCAAAATTTCTAGCTCCTTATAAAACATTTTCACCCGACCGAGACCCTAATTAATAAATCATTGTTGTAGTAAATTATAGTTAGCAGAATCTTATTGGAAGATAGTTTTTGTAGGAATAATATTTGGATAAAATGTACTGCATATTTCATTCTTTAAATTTCAAGTAATTGACATAGCCTAATAAATGAGAAATTCTTTAGGTAATACAATGTTGTTGTCTATCCAGTTCCCATGACTCCTTGTAGTAGTAATAAGATATATTCAACCCCCATCAAGGGCGGTTACAGAATATAATCTATGTTCATGTGTGTGGGGACTGTGTCAAAATTACGACTCAGCTGTTGAAATTTTTTATCATTCAATCAGGTACGTGGAGCCGGTTGCCAAAAAGCCGGGTTATTTTCAATCCTGAATAACTCCAGTAGATCCATCTTTTTGAAATGGTCTTCTTTGATTTGGTTCACGTGAAGTTAATCAGGATTAAAAATTTAACCGGTTTTTGTGCAACTGGGCCTTTGTGAGGGAAATTTTCGCATTCCTCTGGGAATTAATCTCAATTTACTGTGATTAGATAGAACATTTCTGTATGAACTATGAATCTATATATTATATAAAAGCGAAATGGCACTGACTCACTGACTGACTGACTGACTCACTCACTCACAGAACTAAAAATCTACCGGACCAAAAACGTTCAAAATGGTAGGTATGTTCAGTTGAACCTTTAGAGGCGCACTAAGAAATCTTTTGACAATATTTTAACTCTAAGGGTGGTTTTTAAGGGTTTAAAGTTCATCTTTTAGCATGTATATTCTTCTTATTCTCTTAATTATAATTGAAAAAAGGCCATACCATATGTAATATACATTGAACTATAATCTAGAGAGAGTACCTCTTCGAAACAGTTAACTGGTAACTAAATTAATAATTTTGTCAGGTTGGCATTGAGTTAAGTTGACTTTGTTAGGTTGGCACCAAGTTAAGATTGAATGCATTTATCGTGGAAAAATGATTGGGCACTGCTACTTCATTCAGAGCTATTCCTGGGAATATTATATACTAGCCGTCAGGCTCGCTTCGCTTGCCATATCCGTTTAGTCTGGACCCCCGACTGAATCGTCCTAACATATGATAAAATGCTCAAATAAAAAATGCAGGCGATCAAAGCGAGCTGCTGATCTCATTTTGGACGATTCAGTCGGGTGTCCAGGGGGCGGAGACCACTGGCTAGACGGATATGGTGAGCGAAGCGAGCCTAACGGCTGGTATATACATATATTTATAGTTCAGTTTTAACTTATTTAAACATTTAATGAGTTTGTTAAGGTATACTAACATCATAAAGTAAATTTCACTTCCATTATAATGAAAAAAACAGTCTGCTCCCTTTCCAATCCTATTGGTCGACTTCCACCAATCACAAGCGAGTTCACTTCAGTGCCTGTTTGGTGGAAGTGGAAGTTCCGCCCTAAATCAACTGTCATTGGCTCTTCCCCAAACGTCATAGTACTGCCTTCATTTTGTTCAAACACAGTATTCTATCAGTTGTTCTATTCAAATATCTGGTTGGAATCAATTTACAATATTCCATATGACTAATATGGAAATATTCCATATTATGGGTAGGTAGCACATATCCATCATCTTTTGAATCAATAAGTATGTAGGCTAACAAGTAGGTTGATTTTCTACAGTTAAATTTCTTATAGTAGGTATCTATCATGCATAATATAGACATACTTGAAAGACAAACATAAAAAAACAATTCATGAATGGAAACTGAAGAATGTTAACATTTTAAAATACATATAATGTATGTGGTTTTTTTTCATAGAACGGTTTTAGTCGATGTGTAAAATACTCACACATGAATGTGAGTTCAGAGTTGAAATTTGGCTAGGAACTGAGAACGAAACACGGAGTAAGTTAGGCAACCATTGCAACACGATCCAATTAGAACTGAATGTCGGGGGACCGAGCTTCGCTCTGGAGTGTGAAAGCATTGAAAATTTGTAACGAAAGATTAAATTATAGTTTATAATAATTTATGTATATATATATTATTTTTTTCAGTCGTACAATTATTTTTACAGTTATATGAGGAGGCACAACAGCTTACCCAAAACTGTACCTTTTCAAATTCACACTACAGTCCAAATCAAAATCTAGGTTAGCTACTATCACTCGTCAAAATAACAATTTATTCAAACTTCAAAAAACAAACACCTCATCAATTACAAATAGATTTACTATAATTCGATTTAAAATGATATGCTATGTTTGCTACAATATTTTTGTTAATATACTATGTACTATTCTACACTAACAGCATCTAGTTACTATTTTGGACTTTCTGAAGTAAACATGTTTTCTAAAAAAAAGATAAATAAACGAAAATAAGTATCTTTTCTGAATTTTTCTTCTCGTGATATCAGCTGGATGATCCCACACATGCACTTGTTACTCACTCCTTCCATTACGGTATCGACAGACGACAAAATTTCCAGCTGTTTTTCCAAGGACGTATTTTATCCTTTTAATGTCTTTCAGCGAGTTATCCCACCGTTGAGACCTAGTGTGATCGAATTTTCATATAATAAACCTACTTTTTTCCAAATTACGAGAGATTGTTAAAGTCGTATTTCGAGATCCGGTCACATACAGATATATAAACATTATAAACATATATAAACAGAAATCAAATCAAATTTATTCTCTTCAACACTTTACAAAATGTATGTATATTGTACAGCACAACATTAATACAGTACTACTACAACATAACCTAAAATTCATGAGCATAGCATAATAAAGACTATAGTAACCAATAGTAACAATTGTTGTTCTGTACAAAATACAGAATATGACAGCAATGAGAAATACCCTTACATAGGCTATTGCCTGTGAGTAAGGGTGAATCTGGATTAAAATTGCTCGTTAAATAGTATGGGATAAGTAAAAGAGTCTAGAGTCCAGTCTATAAAATATCTTCATTCCAATATGAATTTGAAAGTTAATATAATTATTGCCAGGCGTTATGTGCTACATAGGGAGAATTTCTGCTCTGTTAATACTTTTATTCTCTCATTGTACCAGAAGAATTATGATATTTTTTTGTATTGTAATGCTTTCCAAACCTCATCTATTAAAACACTGTAGCATCATTCCAATTTCATAAACATATTATTTGCGCTAAACTCAATTGAATAAGACTATTCTGAGTCTTATTTTGAAACTTTGTGATTGGGTAGAAGGGTATAAGAATGCATATTATATTTCGCCACCTAGCAGCAGAAAATGAGATTTTTCCAGCTCGAAATCGGTTTTCAAGTCCGAGGCCGTAGGCCGAGGACTAGAAAGATTGAGAGCTGGAAAACATTTTTGCCCGTGGTGCGAACGATATTTTTCGCCACACTACAGGTATTGCTGACAAAATAAATAAAAATACTCGTTAAGCTATCGTACCTATCTCTTGATTTTAGTGGTAGAAGATTTGCAGTCAGGATTTCAGATTCTTTTAAAATTTCACTTGGAATACCAGTCATCTTCAAGCATTTTTGAAAATTCGGAATGCACTAATCAACAATAAATAATTGAATAAACTGGTTGCGAAGCGAATTAGTTTGATTCGAAACTGGAACTAAAATCATGGCGACTTCAGCTTATTATGAAAGTGGACCTCGCCCGATCTAGCGGATGACTTATTAATAATAATTAGCGCGTTGTTTCCAGCCATAAGCGGCTGGAAAGAGACAACTTTCTGGCCTAGACCGGAAAGAACCCCTTTCTGACGTCGTCTGCAAACAAGGTCTTTCAGATCTACGTAGGGACTGGAAAACAGCTGCTTTCTGTGCAGTGTGGCGAAAATTTTGTAACGAAAGATTAAATTTATAGTTTTATAATAATTTAATCTTATCTATACTTATTTTTTTCAGTCGTACAATTATTTTTACAGTTATATGAGGAGGCACAACAGGCTTATGGCCCAAAACTGTACCTTTTCAAATTCACACTACAGTCAAATCAAATCTAGGTAAGCTACTATCACTCGTCAAAATAACAATTTATTCAAACTTCAAAAACCAACACATCATCAATTACAAATAGATTTACTATAATTCGATTTAAAATGATATGCTATGTTTGCTACAATATTTTTGTTAATATACTATGTACTATTCTACACTAACCGCATCTAGTTACTATTTTGGACTTTCTGAAGTAAACATGTTTTCTAAAAAAAAGATAATACACGAAAATAAGTATCTCTTCTGAATTTTTCTTCTCGTGATATCAGCTGGATGATCCCACACATGCACTTGTTCACTCTCTTCTTCATTACGGTATCGACAGACGACAAAATTTCCAGCTGTTTTTCCAAGACGTATTTTATCCTTTTAATGCTTTCAGCGAGTTATCCCACCGTTGAGACCTAGTGTGATCGAATTTTCATATAAATAAACCTACTTTTTTCCAAATTACGAGAGAATTGTTAAAGTCGTATTCGAGATCCGGTCACATACAGATATATATAACATTATAAACATATATAAACAGAAATCAATCAAATTTATATTCTCTTCACACTTTACAAAATGTTGTATAATGTACAGCACAACATTAATACAGTACTACTACAACATAACAAAAATTCATGAGCATAGCATAATAAAGACTATAGTAACCAATAGTAACAATTTGTTGTTCTGTACAAAATACAGAATATGACAGCCATGAGAAATACCCTCACATAGGCTATTGCCTGTGAGTAAGGTGAATCTGGATTAAAATTGCTCGTTAAATAGTATGGATAAGTAAAAGAGTCTAGAGTCCAGTCTATAGAATATCTTCATTCCAATATGAATTTGAAAGTTAATATAATATTATTGCCAGGCGTTATGTGCTACATAGGGAGAATTTCTGCTCTGTTAGATAATTTTAGTGCTTTCATTGTACCAGAAGAAGTATGATATATTTCTGTATTGTAATGCTTTCCAAACCTCAATCTATTAAAACACTGTAAGCATCATTCCAATTTTCATCAACATATTATTTTGCGCATAACTCAATTGAATAAGACTATTCTGAGTCTTATTTTGAAACTTTGTGATTGGGTAGAAGGGTAGAAGATGCAATAGTATATTTCGCCCTAGAGCAGAAAATGAGATTTTTCCAGCTCGAAATCGGTTTTCAAGTCCGAGGCCGTAGGCCGAGGACTAGAAAGATTGAGAGCTGGAAAACATTTTTGCCCGGGTGCGAACGATATTTTTCGCCACACTACAGGTATTGCTGACAAAATAAATAAAGAATACTCGTTAAGCTATCGTACCTATCTCTTGATTTTAGTGGTAGAAGATTTGCAGTCAGGATCAGATTCTTTTAAAATTTCACTTGGAATACCAGTCATCTTCAAGCATTTTTGAAAATTCGGAATGCACTAATCAACATAAATAATTGAATAAACTGGTTGCGAAGCGAATTAGTTTGATTCGAAACTGGAACTAAAATCATGGCGACTTCAGCTTATTATGAAAGTGGACACTCGCCCGATCTAGCGGATGACTTATTAATAATAATTAGCGCGTTGTTTCCAGCCATAAGCGGCTGGAAAGAGACAACTTTCTGGCCTAGACCGGAAAGAACCCTTTCTGACGTCGTCTGCAAACAAGGTCTTTCAGATCTACGTAGGGACTGGAAAACAGCTGCTTTCTGTGCAGTGTGGCGAAAAGATTTAATTTTAGTACTTGTTTCTCGCAATATCATTATTGGAACTGAAATGAGCTACTACGTATAATATGATATGAACTATGTCATATAACACATCATCGTATCTTGGTGCATGGCCCAACTTTAAAAGTGGCGACTGAACTTCTTTCTCAGTCTACGGTACTTGAAGTCAGAAAATTCTTGCAAAATTAAGAATGATGAATAGGGTCTGTTTCCATACATGCGGCACAAAGAGAGCTCTCCAACTCGAGTCCCTAGTGTAGGGGAAATAGCTAATGGCTACTGTCTGAACTTGCGAGAAATATTAAGCTACTAAAAGGTCAAAAGCAAAGTTTTGGCAACACTTCCCTCACTTTTTTCGCTCTTAGGGAATATGAAGCTCTCTGAAGATAGGTGGAATACGTTGGAAGTATTCACAACAACCATACACGTCTGAAATATTAATGAACTTCGATTCTCAATGTATCATAAAATCAATGAATTGAAAAAATCCTATATCCTATCATATTAAGCGAGCAATTTCTGTATATCTGTTTATAATTGGTTATCTGGTTATTTATGTTCAACGATCTCGAAATCGGCTCTAACGATTTTCACGAAATTTGGAACAAAGTAGGTTTATGATATAAAAATTCGATTGAACTAGGTCTCATCTCTGGGAAAACTCGCTGAAGGACATGAAAAGGATAACAATTATTCATCCTTGGGAGAACAGATGATAATTTCGTCATCTGTCGAAACCGAAGATGCGTGTGTGGGAGAGAGACAGAATTATTTCCAGCTGTGTAATCAATCAGCGAGAAATATTATTGAGACATTTTAATTGGCTTGATAAAAAAAATCTGATTTGTTGACATGACATGATAATCATTCTAAACTAGAGTATATCATAATTTTCAAAGTTATTCTTATTTGACAATTTCAAGTGATTAGTGAGTGCTATTTTGTTATTCAATTTGGTTTGTGAATAATCTGAATCAAAACTTTTTTGTTTTCAAATGTTTGTTCTGAAAATTCAACTGGATTCAAGTGTATGGAACATAACCTACCTTCTGGACTATCTATAGTGCATAAATAAAAATTCGGGGAAGAAACAGTTTTGGGTTATGCCTGTTAGTCCTTCCCAATCATTATTTAAGAATTGTTTCCTTTTATCATAGTTTAAAATAAATAATGAGTGAAGATCATTGGATCTCGAGAACGGCTCTAACGATTCCCACGAATTTTGGAACAAGTAGGTTTATTATATGAAAATTCGATTGCACCAGGTCTCAACCTGGGATAACTCACTAAAGGACTTAAAAGGATTAAATACGTCCTTGGAAGAAACAGCTGGAAATTTTGTCGTCTGTCGATACCGTAATGGAAGAGTGTAGGAGTGTGGGATCATCCAGCTGATCTCACGAGAAGGAAAATTCAGCAAGAGAAACTTTTTTTTCGTTTATTTCTCTTTTTTTTAGAAAAATGTTTACTCCAGATAGTCCAAAATAGTAACTAGATGCTGTTTGTGTAGAATAGTACATAGTATATTAACAGTATTTTAGCAAACACAGTAAATCGAATTCATAGTATACTATTTGTAATTGATGATGTGTGGTGTTTTTGAAGTTTGAATATAATAATAATAATTATAATTTATTCATAAAATAATAATTTATTTATTTTATAAAAGAGAGTTTATTCATAAATTCATACCTACATTACCTTATATCACATATTTTTTAATATAACACTATTCAGGGTTCAGAAAATGATACCTCACTATATAATTGTGTCGAGGTTATCATCATTTGGAATGAATTGTTATTTTGATGAGTGATAGTAGCTTAACCTAGATTTTGATTTGGACTGTAGTCTATAAATTTAAAAAGGTACAGTTTTGGGCATAAGCCTGTTGTGCCTCCTTATATAACTGTAAAGATAATTGTAAGATTGAGAAAATGAATAAATAAATAATATAAACTATGAATTCAATCTTCCTTTACAAATTTTCTATGCTTTTACACTCCAGAGCAAAGCTCGGCCCCGATATTAAGGGATTATATTAGCAATTAATTAAACCACCGTTAGCGATTTCTCACTTTAGACTCAAGGCCAAAATTATTGTACGTCTGTTTGTTTCTTTTTTCTGCAATAGCTTTCGAACGATTCAATAAATCAGCTTAAATTTTGAATTGCTCACATCCTTCGAACCTTTTCACAGATCGGTTTGTTGAACAACGTCTTTGTTGATAAAGATAAAGGTTAGGCTCTCAAAATAACCATAGCGTATGCTACCTACTCAGTAATCACAAGGGAAAAAAAATCAGACGAAAGTAATATGGAATATTCTAAATTGATTCCAACCAGAGATTTGGATAGAACAGCTGATAGAATACTGTGTTTGAACAAAAATGGAGGTAGTATTATGACGTTTGGGGAAGAGCCAATGACAGTTGATTTAGGGCGAACTTCCACTTCCACCAAACAGGCACTGAAGTGCACTCGCTTGTGATTGGTAGAAGTCTACCAATAGGATTGGAGAGGGAGCAGACTGTTTTTTTCTCATATAGAGTTGGAGTGAAATTTACTTTATGATGTTAGCATTCCTTAAAAAAACTCATTAAATGTATAAATAAGTTAAAACTGAACTATAAATATATGTATATACTAGCCGTCAGGCTTGCTTCGCTGACCATATCCGTCTAGCCAGGGGGCTCCGCCCCCTGGACCCCCGACTGGATCGTCCAAAAATGAGATCAGCAGGCTCGCTTTGCTCGCCTGCATTTTTCATTTGAGCATTTTTATCATATGTTAGGATGATCAGTCGGGGGTCCAGACTAAACAGATATGGCGAGCGAAGCGAGCCTGACGGCTAGCATATAATATTCCCAGGAATAGCTCTGAATGAAGTAGCAGTGCCAATCAATTTTTCGCGGTAAATGCATTTCAATCTTCAACTTGGTGCCAACAAAAAAGTCAACTTAACTTAATGCCAACCTGACAAAAATTATTAATTTAGTTACCAATAAAAACTGTTTCGAAGAGGTACTCCCTCTAGATTATAGTTCTTTATTGACATAAATGGTATGGACATTTTTCAATTATAATTTGAGGAGAAGAAGAATAATACATGCTAAAAGATGAACTTTAAAACCCTTAAAACCACCCTTGGAGTTAAAATTATTTTCCAAGATTTCTTAGTGCGCCTCTAAAGGGCCAACAGTAACATACTTACCAAATTTGAACGTTTTTGGTCCGGTAGATTTTTAGTTCTGCGAGTGAGTGAGTCAATCAGTCAGTCAGTGGAGTGTGCCATTTCGCTTTTATATATATATATAGATTACATCGTAGCAATATCATCACAGATGAAAAATCAGCTGTCATCTGGATTATTAATTGTATTCAATAATAACTCGATGTTGGACAGAATTTCAGTAGCATTTGAGCGAGT
>NW_024091188.1:0-20245 GCF_014356525.2 Nilaparvata lugens | reverse complement strand
TCAAATTTCATCTAGGTGCCACTTTCTATTCATGCACATGGGACAACAAAGAATATAAAAAAAAACTAATTTCAAGTTTCAGCCATGTTTGTTTAGCCATTCGTTTTTTAGCTATCCTTTCAAATTGACAACAATGTTATATTTATTTCAACTTGTTGATATGTATAGGTCTGAATGCTGGATTCTGCAGGCCAGAATTTATTCAATTAAATACAATAATCAGCAACTGGTTGGGTAGGTCTATATTATCATTCACCGTATTGTAGAAAAATTAAATTTGAATGCGTTTTGATCCATTTCAGTCCTTGTACAGCCATACTTCCATGTAGGAATATACGTTTATGTTATACGTTAAACGTACGGTATGTTTATACGTTTTTCATTTTGTCCCATTCCCTTCCTTCTTCTCTCTTGCAACTCTGCTAGGTCGCTCTGCCGCCTACTCTCTTGAAATCTTTGTCACGTCTGTATAAGGGTTTCTTGCATCGTGCATGGGTACCATAATCAGTATTGTTTTGGTCCATCTTTCATCCGTTTTTCCTGACAAATATACCGCTGAATTATATTACCTCTCTATTATTATTGTGCCAATTAGCTCAGATACTATATAAAAAATCTGGTTTGTTACACTCACACAACTTTCCTTGCTCATTGACTGTAACCTCTTCTTAAACGGAATAATTATGGAATAATATAATGACGATTGGCGGCAACATATTTGAAACTACGATCAGACTACTATATATGTGTAATATATAATTGTTTTCAGAGTACTTTTCCTTGTGTAAATTGTGAAATCGGTGATTTCTTCAAAAGTCGTCAAAACAGCTGTTCTACAGATGAAATATCTCGACTATGACTGTGTTCTTTTATAAAATGCTCTACCTACCTACCTCATGCACGAGAAGAGGTTACACAGTCGGACAGTCCATTTTTCAGGATAGGGTGGAACCCCCATTAGTTTCCCAGGAAAAAGACTCATGCCATTGGTTAGAGCTGATAAATAACTATACGTGTATGACTTTGAAAAAAAATCGGTCAAGTCATTTTTGAGAAAATCGTGAAAACCATGGTTTTTTAGTAATTATCTGCCATTTTTCTCAGAATATTACGGAGCTCCTGCAATTTTCCCAGAAATGAGACTCATGTCAGTTGATAGGGCTTATAAATAGCTATCTATGGTATAAATTTGAAGAAAATCGTTGAAGCCGTTTTCGAGAAAACCGTGAAAAACATGTTTTTTTATTCATTATCCGCCATTTTTCTCAGAATATTACGGAGCTCCTGAAATTTTTCCAGAAATGGACTCATGACAGTTGATAGGTCTTATATTAGCTATCCATGTATAAATTTGAAGAAAATCGTTAAAGCCATTTTCGAGAAACGTAAAAAACATGGTTTTTTAGTAATTTTCCGCATCTTGAATTGATTTTTTTGAATTTCTTATTGTCGGATCCTCATGGGTATAGGACCTTAAGTTTAAAATTTCACGTCAATCGGTTAATTAGGATGGATTTATGGTGTTCAAGAGCCACGCACACACACACACACACACACACACACACACACACACACACACACACACACACACACACACCACACACACACACAGACCAATACCCAAAATCATGTTTTGGATTGAAATAGGGTACTTATTTTTTTTGGAAGCAATACTTTCCTTACCTACCTATGGTAATAGGGCAAGGAAAGTAAAAATCAAAATTGTTAAAAAAAAGTTGATTTCCCCACTTTAATCCAGCATTTTTTCAATTTCCATGTTACGTGTTACTGTCCAGTCTCTCCACAGTCTGGTGACCGGGGAATCGTCAGATATCTTCCCTTGATGGGTTTTTTTTGTAGAAAACGGTTTTGCGTTAGTCTTGTTGGTCCCCCGTTCGTCCGTGTAGGACTGTATGTATGCTCCTGCACATACTCTGTTGTGGTGTAGTACGGTCTCTCTATCAGGTAGCGCTTGAGGGCCTTGGCAAAGAGAGTATCGTCCTCAATATTTAGTATGACCGGCAGTTTATTGAATAGAAGGCTCCTGCGTAAGCTGGAGAGTCCTTAAATTTAGCGAGACGGTGCATTGGAAGGTCTATGTCCTTGGTGTTCCTAGTATGAAGACCATGGCTGTCACCTCTTAGTGCGGTTTTGTCTTCTTTGCTAAGATTATTGTCTCCAGGATATATATGGAAATCACTGTGAGTAAACTGTGTTTCTTGAACAGTGACTTGCAGTGTTTCATTGTGCTTACTTTTAGTATTGTTCTCAGAGCTCTTTTCTGAATGACGAGGACTTTTGCAAGATGTAATTGTGGTGCTGAACCCCATGCTACTATGCCATATCTCAAATGGGAGACAAATAGTGCATGGTATGCCATGAATGCTGTTTTTCCCCCAGTATGTTCCGCAGTCTTCGAACTACATATACCACAGATAACAGTTTTTTTTCAGAGTTTTTCAATGTGAGGTTGCCAGGAAAGTTTGCTATCAACAATGATGCCCAGAAATTGTGTATGAGTGGCTATGGTGATTTGATTGTTTGTAGGATCTGCTGGGATATTGGTAGTTGGTTTGAATTTGACATGTATAGTCTTTTGTTTATTGTTAGGTTCAGTTTATTGCAGATATGAGTTGCTTCTTCCATAGTTGCATCTATTGGACTGTGATTTGGATCCTGATTTTTATGTGGTACTAGTATTGTAGTGTCTATGTTTTTTTATGGTGTTCAATTTCAACACCGCTTTGCTTCCGGTCAGCAGTAGTCTTTCATAGGCCTGGTTTAATCTGTTTTTGAGGTCTATGGTTTCTCCATCGCAAAATATGTGATTTTTAGTTGATGTCATTTTCTTTGGTTCTCTTGGCATGACATCATCTATGTTCTATCGCAGTATTCTAACAAAGTCATTATACTTAGCTTCAATAGTCCTATGGTAGTTCGTGTGTCCCCAATCTATGCGGCTCAATCTGAGTTTCAGTTTTTCAAGTTGTGGAGTGAGTAGTTTCTGTTGAACTTATACTTAATCATATGGTTGATCTTTGTCTCAGGGTGAATCTTTTATTAGCCTCTATTGTCAGCCACAGTGGCCGCATGACGTGATTTGGGGTCCTTGCATTGGGTATGTTATTTGAGCCTAGGTTCATACTACATTCTTTGGTAGGTCTTTTGGTTTTTATGATCTGCTTTGTTTTGGTTTTGTAGATCTGCTTTGTTTGTTTTTTATGACATCCTGAATTTTTCCACCATGAATTTTTTTTATATTGCCTTATGTGTTTATCTCCTTCCAATAGCATGTCATCACATCATTTAGTAGTGAGTCACCGATTATTGTTGTTTTTTCTGGGGTTTTGAGTAGTCCTCTTTGGTCTCAGCTCGATCAGGTGGCTGGGGCCATCCTCACCGTCGCACCGCTCCGCCGTTGTCACATCCTGCGCTCCCTCGTCACGCTTCTGCCTCACTTACTAGAATTTTTGTTTCATCCCTGCTTTCCTTCTTATTGGGTTTGATGGCATTAGGTAAAGTCCCTGTGGGAATTCAAATATTGTATTTTCAAGCTTATTATCACATCTGTTTTTCGTGCCAATCCGATAGTCGGTCCTTATCGGACCGATAGTCGATCTCAACGTATTAATTTCGTCCTTGAGTTCATTTATGTCATCTAGCAAGATTTTAATTATCAGGTCAAAACGTTAGTTTGTGTGGCTTAACTATTACTATTTCTAGCTGTATGGTTACAGCGCGTACTGGTATGCGTTTCTCTATTGATTTGTTGCAGAGTGTCAGAATTATTCAGCAATGTGGAGATATGTGTTTTTCTTCGTTATTTAAATGGGTGTAGCAACTATCACATAGCCATGCCTGATCATCTCCTGTCCCCTCGTCCCCTCCTTCATCTGGTCGTATTTCTCATCCGTAATTCTAACACATTTTGTGTGATACCATTATTTCCATCACCGCAGCATGCTACTGCCTTGTCGTTATCGTGACCACTTCTTCACAAATATTGATTTTGTCCAGCTACGCCTTTATTAGGCTCAGGCAGTTTCTTTTCATCGTCTTGTGATTTCTGTATTCTATCTTGCTTTGTCATAGTTTCTAATCTACCAGTTCGGTAGTTTTATTTAGAATTCTTAATAATGGAGTCTATAAAATATATATATAGTGTGGTTCAGCAGTGAACAAAAAGCATTGACGTGGGATTTACAGCATCGATATAGGAACTAAGTTGAAGGCCGATCGGTAACTCTACAGCTCAGTTGGGCAAGAGACACAGATAAAAATAATATATAAATTATAGTTGAGGTTATAAGCTATCAATATTAGTATCACAGATTATTTGGTAAGAACGAAATTTTTATAAATGGTTTCAAAGATTATCACAGCCTTGAGTTGTCGGTGTCACAGTTTTCGGTACATAGAATTCAACACAAAGTTTTCCTCAACTTCAACTTATATTATTCAGCTATACATTTAATTGCACATTTAAATTGCAACATCCGATATTAAATTATAGTTCAAGAAGATTTAGAAATATGGTTATTTATACTAATTTCAGTTCCTTAGTATGCATTAGTTACGATCTTGCAATTTTTTCTTGTCGATGTTAGGTTGTCTTTATTATGCAATGAATGAGTGAGTTCAGTCTTGTTCGAGTTATTTTATATGTTGAATTATCACAAGAGTAAGCTTTAATCACTGGAATTTAACAGCTTATAATTTAATTTTCTGCAGTAATATTTGAAGAAAGTCAAGAGACAAAAATGTACATGAATAATATAACCAATTTTCTGTGTTTATAGTTTCGTGCAATGGTTAATGTATTTATTAAAAACCGTAAGAATAGAACTCAAATGATGGGATCAGTCATAGTAATACTAAAATCTTGTGAAATAGGCTTTTTAATCAAGTTATGCTCAAACCAAATTTGGCATGTTGATGCAACATGCATGTTGATACGTCACAGTACGGATATGCACATGTCAGTTTTTCAAGTCGCAAAATTCGCATTTCAACACATGAATTCTGTATGATGATAAATTTAGCGTTCAGTTGTGGTCCAGATCAGTAGTATTTTCTTTTTCTTTAGTATAAATATCACAGTAAGTAAGTTATGCAAAGATCTCACCCAGTCCTGTGTTCCAGCAGGTAGGCTTAGTCATACGATTTTCTTTTTACGATGCAATTTTTATCAGACAATTCCACGCGATTTTTGTAGTTTGTGTTTCCAGAATAATTGTTATGGAAGAAATGTTTCATAAAATTAAACTCTGAATCACTATATTTCAGTAATTAACACGTATTTTTAGTGGAGCAGCACGGAATTTGTTGCAGACAAGATCAATCAATTATTATTAATAGACTAATACTAATGCCATTTTCAAGTCGAATAAAAGCTATATGAATAGAACTAAGGATTTCTGCTACTGCAAATATTGATCAAAGAACTAAATTACAGAAGGAAATTTGAAGAATAAAAGTGTCCAAAAATTACGTCCAGACTGGGAATCAAACCTGGTACCGGTACCCTATCCTTTGCTGGTGGAGCGGATTTACCACTTTGCCCATTCGGATGACCGTTTCCACACTTTTGTACAGATTGTTGGCAGACACTCAGAATTAAAAAAAATGTAAAAGTTTACATGAGATTACAAGAATGTGCACGATATAATATATGCTTTGTGCATGCTTGCCTAGCTACTTTTCACATTTGAATCTCTGACCGGCAAAAATTTCCTCATGAAAAAACTATGTCTCGTCCTGTACTTTAGTCAGTGTGATTTTTGAAAATGTTTCAAATGTGAGGATTTTGGATTAGTATTGTTAAATGGTAGGACTAAGGGTGATGAAGACGGGCATTTTACTTTTATTATGAAGTATGGGTGCATCTGTTATTGATCTGGTTGCAATGTATAGTGGTAGTTTAAAATTTTTACATGACTTTTTTAGTAATACCACAGGTGTACTCTGATCATTTACCAGTAAAACTGCAGTTGAAAAAAGTTAGAGTAGTTGAAAGAGTTGATGATACACACATTAATTTGCCACCAAAACTTATTTGGAGTAGAGCTGATGATAGATATTATAAAAATAGAATTATTCGAAATATGAGTCAAATGAATGCAAGTGAAAGGATTGATGATAACGCCGATGTAGAACAGTCAGTTATCGCTGTTGTAGATTGTAACACTACAACATAATGATCACTACAGTTAGGACAGCATAAAGCCAAGTTCAAGCAGGTGTGATATGATAAAGATTTTGATAGAGTATTTCCTCTATTAAAAATATTCAGAGAAAGAAGTTCTGATTTTATCAGAGAAAGGCTATCAATTGAGAGGAAAAAATACAAAGATCTGTGTACTGCCAAGGAGAAGAGTTATTGTACACTAATTTGCAAGAGCTTAGGAGACGGAAAAAGATACAAAAGCGTTTTAGGAGGCAGTTAATAAATTGAAAAGACGTGATAATATTTTTTTCTATTGGTCAATACTATAGCCATCTAGTCTAAAGACTAATGAGCTAATTTTTTCTATCCTAAATTACTACTTGAAAAATTGAACAGTGAATTTCTCATTAGGAACTCTTACTGCTATTGTTTAATTAATATGTACACTTATTGACTGCACTATAGAAGCTAGATTCAATTTCTCATTTTGATGGTCAGAACACATCACCTACTTAAAATGCAGAATTCGTCGGCTAATTTATGCTTTTCGGATGTTGAATGACATTCTCAATCCAAATGAGATTAAGATGGCCTATTATGCTTATATACAATCAATACTGGCTTTTGGCATCATTGCTTGGGGGGGAGCTTATAAAACGGTTCTCGAACCCGTTGCTGTGGTACAGAGAGAAGTCATAAAGGTAGCCTTCAAGAAATCAAGATTTCATCCGTCAGATTTATTATTTAATGAAACATCTATTCTTACAGTAAGACAAATTTTTATAAAAGTTCTTATTCACATGTACAAACATCAAAACTCAATCTTTTCAGTAGTTTCACACTCTTATAACACCGTTACTCACAGAATAAAACTGTCTCATCCACTTATTTGCACAGACTTACTCAACTACCAAACCTTCATATATTTCACAAATTCTTTATAGGAACATTCCAGAGATTTGCCAACTTGAACTTATTGAATCTTTGTCTATTGACACATTCAAAAAGAACACACACTGGTTATTATCAGTCCTCGGTCTGGATGAATCAGAGGAACTTATAAACTCATCCTAGAGATAGTTTTTTTTTTTCATAATCTTTTTATGAGTTTAGTGTCTTGCATCAGACTTAAGGTAAATTTTGCTCCTCATTCAATTCATAATTATTTATTAGAATTTCAATTAAGGATCACTCCTATAATAGCTCTACAGTTTTTTTTTCTAATTGAAATCCAACATCGTCGGGGTTTGTGCTTTGTTTCTCATTTCGAGTTTTCCTGTCCTCCTCTCAATATCTTAGGATACGTCAACATCCTTTTCCAATATAAATTAATGAATTTTATGTAATTTAATAATAAATTCATTCTCGTCAGGCTGACTGATGGGGGTCATCCTTGCTCACAGACCTTAGGTCCATGCAGGGATAAATTCTTTAAGTACGGCCTGTCAGCTTGCACTATTAGAAGAATAATAAACATTAATGGTAGAATAGAAAGTCTTTATGTTATTATGCTTATTATTATTATATTATATTATTATTATGATGATTATGCTTTGTAAGTAACATTATTGTATTGTAAACATTTTTTCTGATAGTGTGGGTGACAGAATTTATTTATATTTGTTGTATTGTTTTTTGGATGAGGAATAAAAGAATTTGATTTGATTAAATTCACTCAATCACTGCTCTGCTCTTTCACTGGACACTACTTGAACAAGCACTACACTAGCTCATACGGTTTCCTCCTTTTGAGCCTCCGCACCAATCCTCCATTGTCTAGCAGCTGGATCGCCTCGACGTTGTCATGTTGGTGCAGTCGCCCCTCGTGCCTCTCCGCATGCCTCTGGATCTCGGTGGACACCAGTTCGACGTGAAGGTCTCTATGAAGATCGCTGTTCCTGACATACCAAGGAGCATCCACAATGTTCCTTAGCACTTTGTTTTGAAAACGTTGAATGACATTGATGTTGCTGTCTTTGGTACACCCCCAAAGTTGTATACCATACGTCCATACTGGCTTTAATATCTGTTTGTACAGAAGTACTTTGTTTCGGATTGAAAGGACGGAGTTTCTTCCGATCAGCCAATACAGCTTCTTATATTTGATTCCAAGCTCTTCTCTTTTCTTCTTGACATGGGCCTTCCAGCGAAGCTTTGCGTCCAAGGTCATACCTATATACTTGGCATCATTAGCATATGGTACAACTTGGTTGTTGATAGTTATTGGTATGGGCAGGTCCTTCTTATTGGTAAAATTGATGTGAATCGACTTTGTTTCATTCAATTTAATTCTCCACTTTCTAGTCCAATCTTGAATTTTGTTGATGGATCTCTGTAGTTTCTCCGTTGCAATATGTATATTACTGTCTACTGATAATATGGCTGTGTCGTCTGCAAATGTTGCTGTAGTATTCTCATCAAGGCTGGGAATATCGCTGGTATAGAGTAGGTAAAGAACTGGTCCCAGAACACTGCCTTGAGGAACTCCTGCTTTAATTTCCTTCAAATCAGAATATGAACTTTCATGCCTGACCCTAAAGTATCTGTCAGTGAGATAGGATTGTAATATATCTGTATATTGCTTTGGTAGCACTTTTTTGAGCTTGAAAATGAGACCTTCATGCCATACTTTATCAAAAGCTTGCCCTATATCAAGGAAAGCTGCTGAACAAACTTTTTTCTCTTCTAAGCACTTCTCTATTACATTTATAATCCGATGCACTTGATCTATTGTTGAGTGTTTCACTCTGAAGCCAAATTGGTGATTTGGAATTATGTGCTGTCTCTCAATTATTGGTTTTAGCCTACTTAGTAAAATCCTTTCAAACAACTTGGATAGGACCGGTAACAATGATATTGGTCTATATGATGATACTTCATGTGGCTCTTTACCTGGCTTCAGTAGCATTATAACCTCTGCTACTTTCCATATTCCTGGTACGAATTTTAGTCTGAAGAAGCATTCAAAATGTCTGTTAATTTCACTATTGCTTTCCTTGGTAGGTGTTTGAGGACTGAGCCGGTTATCATGTCAAATCCAGGGTTTTTTTGTTATTCAGATTTCTTATTTCTCTTTTCACTTCTTCTACTGTGACACGCATTATTCTTGATTCGGCTGTAAGATATTCTCATCCGCTTCTAAAGTTTCGTCTTCACCTGAGTTGATTGGCTGGAAAACGTTTACAAGATGATCCGCAAATGTCTGTGCCTTTTCATCACTACTCCTTGCCCATTGTCTGTCCTGCTTTCTGAGAGGAGGAGATTGTTGAATGGTTCGTTTTATTTTTTAGCTGCCTTCCAGAGTGAGTAGTCCGTGCTGCATTCTGCTGTCAAGTTTCTCAAGTAACTATTAATTGATTTTTCCTTGATACATTGAATCTCTCTCCTTAGTTCTTGAGTTAAATTGTTCAAAACTCTTTGTCTTGGGGGGAACGTGATTGCTGCCATCTCCTTCTAGCTCTTCGTTTTTCAACAATCAATTCTCTGATTTCCGCAGGTTAATTATTTCCAGTGGTTCTTCTTCTGATTTGTGGGGTATTACACCATGCTGCTGTTGGATATCAGTCACAAACTTCTCCAACTCCCGATCATATATTCTTCGTTCCTTAATGGTGAGTTCAATTCTATTCTTTCCTCCAGCATCTGTGGAAGCCATCCCAATCAGTGCGGCTATTTGCTAACGCTGGACAAGTATTTTCCTTCCGTAGAATTGAATCACTCAGAGTCATAATGATGGGGAGTGGTCGGAATTGAGGTCGAAACTATCCTCTAATGCAAATAATTAACTGATATATTTTTTGTCAGGAAGAAATCTATGAGATCTGGGATTTTCCTCGTATCGGTGGGCCAATAGGTGGTTTACCAGTTGAAAGAGCTTCGCACCTCATCTCTTTCATTGCTTCGAAGAGCTGTCTTCCCTTGTGAGTTGTTAAGCGCGATCCCCAATGCACGTGCTTTGCATTGAAATCACCACCAAAAATGAATTTTTCTCCTAACATATCAAGCAATGTCGAATAGCTGGCTGGATGTGCTTCACCGCAATGAATACATTTTGGTAGAGCATCGTTGGGTTTCGAACATTCCTTTGTTTGGTGTTTACCTGCACACTTAACACACCTAGGCTCCTTTACAATATTTTTGAGTGTGGCCATATGCTTGACAACGTTTGCATTGCGGTATCAGATTGGTCTTCTTCAAGCTTCAAACTTCCACTCTACAGCAAGTATATTTTCAATTCAAATACTGTTTTTATATCTTCTTCCGCGCTGAATGATACCATGAACATATCTAATGGTTCTCTTTCTTCCACCTCAGCTTGTTTACAACTTCTAGAACTTTCAATCCTCTTACTTTCAAATCTTCCAGAATCATTTCTGCACTACAAGAGTGATGAAGCTTTTTGTGGTGAAAGCTACAAAGTAGAAAATTGTGTTCCAAACATTCCCTCCAAATTTCTCTGTCAACTGATCTATTGTTGCAAAACTAAAGATTTCACACTAAACCTGCTGCAACAGTCGTAAGAAAATGATTAAAATTGTATCCACAATAAATAAATACAATGAATGAAAGTCGTAAGAAAAAATTATTAAAATAATGAAATTATACATAAAATTCAGGAAAGTTCAATGCTCTATAGATAAGCTCATAATCAGCACAGATTTTTTTATCACTTATTATTGAAAAGTTATAAAAGTAAAAACATAAAAAAATGGATCAAAACTGTTCTTTTTTTAAAAATGTCACTTTCAAGAGCAGACATTATCTGATACTAATAATAATGATAATAAATATGAATTATACCAAATAAGTAGATTGATAAAGAAATACATCGAGAAGAAAACTTGAAAAAAGAAACGAGTGAATAAGTTTAGATTAAAATTCCAAAAAGATCCTCAATCTCTCCGGTGAACGATTCATCAACCCACACCTTAATAGATTTAAAAGAAGCAATAACAGCTACTTTTGACTTCGGGCAAAAATTTCGGGCCCAAAAAAATGGAGCTCTTTTGAAACAAAGTACAATGAGAACGAGGCAATGTTATGAACCCCCTCTCAGCATTCCTAGTGTAATAGGGTAGGCCTACATCAGTTCCATAGTTACCACTTTTCTTATAAAAGAGTACCAGAACCTTGAAGACATACAGATATCTCAATGGCAGGATGGATCTTGCTTTAAAAAGTGGGAATGAGTAAACAGTAACCCGCCCACCCTCACCGCAAATCACACAGATATTGCCTCTGCAGCCTAATCAAAGGCAAATTGACACCACACCCACACTGGTGTGCGTTTCGGACTTTTGATGTTTACCCCCTTACTAGCCTATCCCAAACAGAGCTGCGGAGTCTTCAAAAATTGTCTTCCAAACATTTTCCTCTATACCCTATTTCAAGAATTCCTTGCCTTGAATATACTATGATAATAATATATGTGAGAACTGTACCATAATTGAGTAATTGACTACTGGTACTGCATTATGAACTATAGTCACAACAAACTAATATGTAGCCTACGCGTGAAATTGATGTACCTCAGTATAACTGTTGCTAATTTCTTCTCTTAGTATTGTCTATTATTTCCTTATAACGTATTGGTTTTTTATAATTGAATAAATTATTTGATATTAATCCTTTTATTTGTTTCGCAGTTGCAAAATGGCTGTGGCTTTGCGCTTACAAAGAACATACTGCGGGTGCTCATTGAAAATGGGTGCTATCTCGATTGGTATTATTTATTTGGTGAGTTGTTTCAAAATGTTCACGTAATTTCGATACTGAATATTCAAGTCAATAAACATTTTCTACACCTACAGTACTACCAGTATTTGAAGTTTCACTGTACTCTTTGCAACTAAAAACACTATACTGAGTGTTTCCGAAATCCTACCAATATTCTAGGTCAATGTTGTTCCTGGGTAAGAAACATATCCAAATATAATTTTCAAACTGTCCGAAACAGTGGTGAAATCAAATAAATATTCTTTCTTTATTTTTTTTGGGGGGGGGTAAGGTTTGATGTAAGGTTAAGTTATTTCAACTAAACACCCCATGATATTAATATCAGTTTTGCTGCTCATATTCAGAGGGTAATTTGCGCTGAACGCCCTTTTTACTTTACAGCCAGGCCGTCAAAAATACCTTTACCGTCAAAAATTCAGATTACTGTACTTTTTCTGTAATTACTGTATTGATTTTTCTTTATATTCATTTTGGGGGGGGTGGTCCTCGGGCCCTCTGCCCTGGGCCCCCCTTATATACGACCCTGGTTCGAAAGCCTTGGTTACTCACATAGCCGCTATTTTGTTTTTTACTTAATATAGAGTAAGAGGAAGTGAAACTTTGCACGTATATTAGATTACTTAAACAATAATAAGACGTAACATAACCCTCTTGACCTTGGTTTTATCACTAACGCTGTCATATCTCAATAAATTATTCATTCAATCTTGGAAAATGAGTTGTCACTTAATTTGTAATTAAATTAGGCCTACGGTACTAAAAAAAGTTATTCTTGTATTTTTTTTTTTGTAAAATCGACGGTTTTTGGTTACTAAGAAATGAATTTAAATGAATGGCGCCATTGTTTTATGAATTTAAAAAATATATCATCTTCTGTAGCCTTGTCTAGATGTCGTAAATGTTTGTGCAAAGTTCTCTTCGGAATTGTATTTAGAATATGCCTGATATTCCAGTAGTGCTAAAAAGTTACGGTTGAAGGTTATTACGTTGAAAGAATATTTGATTTTCTGATAAAATTGAAAAAACGTGTTTTTCTTTAAAATTTTACTTTTCTCAGAATAGAGAATTTTTGGATTACTAAATAAGTAAATTTTTATATTAAAATAATATAATCTCGAGATATTTTGGAGCAGAAAACATGGAATTTTGACGTGCTAGAAACGTTTTTGTTACAAAAGATAAGTAGGTGCTGAAAGCGAGAAATTTCCTTAGAAATGATTAAAATTTATTATTTATTCAAATGTCAAAATCAGTCGGAAGAACATAGTTACCGTAATAGAGCATACTATTAAATATACAAATGACGCTGCAGTAGAAAAAATGCGTTCCAAACCGCCAATATTTAAATAGAATCAAAAGGTGAGTGCCTTAATGAACGCGTCTTTTGTATTCAAATTAAATGTTATTTAATCATTGTGAATGCTTCTTATAAGTGAGTTAATTGTTTTTGAGCTATTTTATTGTTTCGTTGTTTTTAACTTGTATTTTCTAATTTTTCAATTTATTTTTAGTTTTTCTGCGGATTAGCTGCTTTTCTTTTGGGGTGTTTGCTGCTACCGGAATTACTTATAAATTAGTTGATATGGCGGAGGTTACAAATTACCTGACTTTCTCTCCAACAGAAGCATCAAATTCCCAAAAGATTTCTCACAACCAGGATAATTCACAATTCGAGGAAAATCTCACAGAAAAAAGTAAGATTATAAGATTACATTTATAATTATTATTATCATTTTATAAGTATTCTTTTTAATATTAGAAAAACCTTGGAAACCCTTCACTTTTTTTAGTATTTGGCATTTTTTTTCAACATTTTTTGGAACCGGAAGAGAGATAATCCCTATAATAATGACGGTAGCAGTTACCACTGCCTTCATGGCTCAAACAGTATTATTTAACGGGAACGGGACACATTCAGACTGCAACAACCCAAACACTGCCAAGTGTGTGAGCCTGAGTGAGCCTCCGCCCACCAACAGTTGGTGTAAATACGAATTGACTTCTATCGCACTCTTAAACGCAAATTATATCAGCAATTGTCAAACAATAGATGTGATGAAGGTTCTCATTCGTTGTCCGCTGTATCGGTATCTTTTGAAAAACGTGAAATAGAAATACTTACTGCTCGATGTAAAGCTCAATTTCATCGTTCAAGATAATATTTTCTTCAAGATTAAGCGGGAAAAATAGAAAGACATAGTTGCAAGTGGATATTTCGTTAGCTAAAACTCATTCTAAGGTATTTCATGAAAACTGAACATCAATGCACTAGAATCAATTCTGGAGTCATTATGCTGAAAAGTTTAGTTAACAGAATAGGTTTGAAATGACTACGGTTTCGCTTAAATAATGATACTAGTATTAAATAATGTTGTGATTACATTATCTAGTTGAAGATAAAGCAAGGTTCTGAAACGTAACCAGTGGAATACTGAGAAAGGAATCGCTTGTGAGGGAACTCTGAACTCCCTCACAAAATGAGTTGTTCGGTGTGAAAATCTCTGCTAACAATCTCTCTGCAAGATGTCTTTCTGGATGATCAAACAAATTCATGAAGCAGTAAAAAATCATGCAATAACGGAAAAAAGAACTCTACAAACTAGTTATATATATATATATTTATCAATTCTATAATAAATAAGTCATATAAATGGTTGGGAAAAGAGCATCAGACACTGCCAAAAACTGTTCCTTCCCGGATTGTTAATTCTGATTTATATGATCTTTTTATAAATTCAAAAGCTTATTTAGAGCTTTTAGATTCTTCAGAGTAGCATATTATGGTATATAGTGATCCATCTATAGGTGGAAAATACAAATCAATCAATTTGTATGAATTCACATAAAAAGAGAATGAAGTAAAATTATGTTAATTTGTTTGTTTTACTTTCCTTGCCCTATTACCATAGGTAAGGAAAGTATTGCTTTCCGAAAAAAATTAAGGTACCCCAATTTCTAAATTTCTATACGTTTTAAGGTCACCTGAGTCCGAAAAAGTGGTTTTTGGGTATTGGGCTGTATGTGTGTGTGTGTGTGTGTGTGTGTGTGTGTGTATATATGAGTGTATGTGCGTCTGTGTACACGATATCTTATCTCCCAATCAACGGAATGACTTGAAATTTGGAACGTAAGGTCCTTACACTATAAGGATCCGACACGAACAATTTCGATCAAATGCAATCCAAGATGGCGGCTAAAATGGCGAAAATGTTGTCAAAAACAGGGTTTTTCGCGATTTTCTCAAAAACGGCTCCAACGATTTCGATCAAATTCATACCTGAAATAGTCATTGATAAGCTCTATCAACTGCCACAAGTCCCATATCTGTAAAAATTTTAGGAGCTCCGCCCCATCTATGCAAAGTTTGATTTTAGATTCTCAATTATCAGGCTTCAGATACAATTTGAACAAAAAAAAATGAGTGGAAAAGATTCAGCATGAGAATCTCTACAACTAATGTTCAGTAACATTTTCACCTCAAATTGAAAATAAGCTCGAAATTCGAGAAAATGTGATTATCCAATTGCAAACTGTTGGCAACCGTTGATTCTATTGAATGATTCACTATGAAGAGATAGCACACGTCGTGTGTCTTCAGCGTTATTACCCTGTCACCAGCTGGCTCAAATCTTTGAATAGTAGACTTGAGATGCGCGGGAACACTAGCGTCAGGTGATCAAATTCATAACGGCAAGAAAAGTTGTGTGAGTGCGCCACACCAGATTTGTTTCTTTTATCATGTCTAATTTGTGTTAAACTGTGTGGAAAGTAGATAATATTAGATTAGTAATTACTAGACTCTAATATTGTGCAGCGCAAAGCGAAGCTTCGTTTGTGAGTTCGCCATTACAAGCGAATTACATAGATTCATACAGTACTCAATTTCCAATTTGGTATAGACTTGTAAATTGATATTATTGTGATTGTACTTTATGATGAATGTAGATTTTTAAGTTTCTATGATAATTAAAATTTTGACATTTGTTTTTAGATAAATTTATTATTTCATTTACATTTTTTCATAATTATTTGCAATTTATAATTTTCTTTCAGTAACGATAGGATTGACAGTCAGCGCCATGTTGTTGTTAGCAACAGCAGCGTTTTTCAACGGAATGCTTGTCCACGGAGCAATGAGAGTGAGCATAAATATCATTGAAATCATAATCAATAGAAACTTCCTATAAAGGCCTATTATTTTGAAATGCTAATTCTTGTCCAATAATCAAGTCTCACCTACTTGAAATGGCTTGGAATCTTGTGCGTGTTCCAAATTATTTCTGGACGTTCTATTTTAAATGCATTCAAATTATATCGTTTCCATAATAATATTATGAGTCTACAAGAATTGAAAAAGTAGTTATTTTAATTATTGATAAGGGTGATGTCCGTAAAACTGAGCACCAAATGCTCGCTATAATAAAATAAAAATAAATGAGAAATTGCATTTGCTCGAATGCTATGAATATGAAATAATATTATTAAACGTAGTTATTTAGTTATTTTAAGTCTATAAGGTGGGCATAAAACCCCCAGGGACACGTCATGTAAACAAAAAAAGAAACAAGTAGGTCAGTTTGAACATGATCTGTCAATTAGTTCTTGAGAACGCATAGAAAACGCTCAAAATCGCGGAACTTTGGCTTTATTCCAAGACCCTCCCAATATAACATTTTTATATCTCAGTTGAGCCTGTGTATCAAATTTGTACATTTTCTCTCAATTAGTTCTTGCAAAATGTGAGGAAACTCAGAAAAACCGCCAGGGAACGCTGGAAAAACGCAGTAAAACCGCCTATCTTGGGCGTATCTTTGGCATAATTCTGAGTCCTCTTAAGAATAACTAGACCCTTGCTAAACTTCTGTACGAAATTTGAACATGATCTGTCAATTAGTTCTTGCTCAAAAACGGCCGATCTTGGGTGGAACTTAAGGTGCGTACAGACTTTCGTTCCGCTCCAAGACCGAACGTCACTCCAGCAGAGCGATTGATGATCGACCGGCGAGCAACAATGGTTCGACCGGGGAACGCGAGAAGATCTACCATCTTCCGTAACGTTCATGATCGGTGCGAGTAGAGAGCGGAGGCGGAGCGATTGCTGTGCGATGGTGGTACGTGGGCGGTACGAGGGAGGAGCGTGCTCGGTTCGGGTTGGAAGCACGAGTATGTGTACGCAGCTTTAGGCTCAACTCACACTTACGCGACTCAGGTCGAGAAGAGACTCGACTCTAGTCGAGAGCATGTGTTCCCAAATGGTGACACTCAGACCAGTCGATTCTAGACTCCGTGACGTCACCCATTTAAAAACACATGCTCTCGACTAGAGACGAGTCTCTTCTCGACCTGAGTCGCGTAAGTGTGAGTTGAGCCTTAGCATAGCCACCTCTAATTAGAGGTATTCGAGGTAGCTTTGGCCTTAGGCGTCTTAACTTTAGGCGGAACTCAACTTCCAATTAAACATTTTTATATATCAGCTGAGCCTGTGTACCAAGTTGAGACATTTTTGCCTATTAGTTCTTGAAAAAGCTGAGAAACGCAGAAAAACGCTGTAAAACGCAGATTTTGGGCGTATATTTGAAAATTTGTTCAAATCCGTTGTTAGTGCGCCTCTAGATGGCCAACTGAACAAACCTGCCAAATTTGAACGTATTTGGTCCAGTAGATTTTTAGTTTTGTTGATGAATGAATGAGTGAATGAATTAGTGCCATTTCGCTATTATCATAGAGAAACAATAGCATAAGTAGATATACCATGGGCGTTTATGTCGTAACTTTTACTGTTATCTCAAGCTTATTACTGTCGATTATTGTCGATTTTTACTGTTTTGACCGGGTAAGAGTGTATGAACGGCACAATATGAGAGACTACCAGCGTCATAAAGCTTCACGGGAAAGAACTACGTGGACTATCGGCTTGAGATAACAGTGAAAGTTGCGACATAAACGCCCTTTACCATGGGATATCTATTTATGCTATTGTTTATCTATGCTATTATTATGAATGAGTGAGTGAGTGAATGAATCAGTGCCATTTCGCTATTATATTAAAGAATCAGTGTCATTATTATTATTAGAGTGAGTAAGTGTTTGCGACCTGTCTCTCCTGTGAGAGTATTGGACCATACAATGTTTGAATAGAGGTGCGTACAGACTTTCGCTCTGCTCCGCAACCGAACGTCACTCCAGCAGAGCGATTGATGATCGACCGGGGAGCAAGTGTGGTTTGACCGGGGAACGCGAGAAGATCTAACATCTTCCATAACGTTCATGATGGGTGCGGGGCGGAGCGACTGTGGTTCGATGGAGGAACGAGGGCGGAGCGTGCTCGGTGCGGGTTGGAGGCGCGTTATGTGTACGCAGCTTAAGAGAGACTTGTAAGAGACTTGAGTCCGGGCAAAGTCTCTGCCCTACGTGCTTTTTCCAAAATTTTCAACTCACATATAGTTTGAATTTTCAATTTTAGTAAGGCCCTCAATCACACAAACATAAATGTAAATTAAAAAAGTTAAAAAAAATGGTACTATGATATTATTTTTCAACTAATAAATCTAGTAGGCCTGAAGAAATACGTTATGTCAATTTAAATTTGCATTATGGAATATGAAACCGTTGTTATTTTGACCCACTCTGTACATTTAAGTGAGCCAACTGAGGAAGTTTTGTTGATGTTTTACACAGAATAAGCCCACCTGTGTGCTCTATTGGCTTGTTGAACAAACGGCTCTACTCTTCTTCGAAGGACTTCTCGTTGCTTTTCTCATGCTCAACGACCACACCATTTCCATGATCTTTGTTCTCATAGATATTGGTGAGTGTTTATGAAACTTGACTATTGAATGAAAATCATAGATTTTTTTACTTTGAATAATTACTCGATAGCTTATTAATCATCTATTATAATAAAGGAAAGAATTAATTGGCTCATACACGTACGGGATAGGAAATTCACGAATGAATCGTCTCGTCTAAACTACAATAACTTTATATTTACCTACTTTAGTCTGAACTACCTGACTAATTAACTTGAAATTTTGCATATAGATTCTTAATTTACCGCAGATGGTTAAAGGCCAATTTTTAATTTTTCAAGATTACAGTAAATCAAGTTTTCAGTTTATCAAGTTTTTAATTAGACCCTTGCAGAGCACGGGTTAGCTGCTGGTTAGTAATAAAATTGAAATATGATATCCTATACTATTAAACGAGCAATTTCTGTTTATATGTTTTGATGTTTATATGTTTGTATTTCACCGGATCTCGAAAACGGCTTTAACGATTCTCACGAAATTCAGAACATAGTAGGTTTATAATATAAAAATTTGATTGCACTAGGTCTCATCCCTGGGAAAACTCGCTGAAGGACATTAAAAGAATAATTATTATAATAATAATAACAGCTTGGAAAAACAGCTGATAATAATTATTTCGTCGTCTGTTGATGATTGAAGTGAGTGAGCGAGTTCATGTGTGTGGGACTGTGTCAAAATTATGACTCAGCTGTTGAACTTTTGTAATCATTCAATCAGGTACTTATACTTTGTTCAAATTAAATTCCGACTTTGGATGTACATGCGCAGCAGAGAAGGCATACAGCGGCAGGGATACAACGGCGGCTATGTAGCCATTGTTTACCGGCGAGCGTTTTCTAATTTCCAGTGAGTATTCAAGCGCTCATGTTAAACTTAGGAAGTTTCCTCTCTGCAATCACAGACTCGACTGACTCTATTCGACAAATTGACAACTACGCTTCCACCTATGACTCAATCCATCACTGCAATTGGTTGATCTCCCTTCATTTCTCTGCGCCACAAATTCCTCCAAGTCTGAAGAAGATTGCTCGAAGTATAGTGCCGGTTGCAAAAAAGCCGGGTTATTTTCAATCCTGATTAATTTCAGTTGATCCATCTTCTTGAAATGGTCTTCTCTGATTTGGTTCACGTGAAATTAATCAGGATTAAAATTTAACCGGCTTTTGTGCAACCGGGCCTATGTGAGGGAAATTTTTGCAATCCTCTGGGAATCAATCTCAATTTACTGTGATTAGATAGAACATTTCTGTATGAACTATGATTGTTATAATTTATTCTTTCGTAATAAATAATGTTTCATGCTTTTGTACTCCAGAGTGAAGCTCGGTCCCCGATATTTAATAAAGTATCAGTGAATTGACTCTGTGCATGTGCAGCGCAAATCACCGCTTGCTGAATTGGCATTGAACTAGTCGTGATTTTAATAAAAACCTTATACTGTAATTTTACAAAAACTCCATAGTTTTAAATTATTATAAACATCTTATTAAATTGAAAGTTGATTGTATAATGTAAACACATTATAAAAAAAATG